>NC_060189.1:14180333-14245333 GCF_021184085.1 Oncorhynchus gorbuscha
GGTCCGTGCATCAAAACAGGTATATAGTAAAATATGGTATACCACCCATCCCTAATATCCCATTTGTGTTCCAACCCAGCACTAACACACCTGATAAAACAAATCGTCATCTAGATTGACGACTGCCCTGAGTCGATTGTTTGAAGGAACGAGGTGTCTTGGTGATGTGCTGAAATGAAAAGCTCACATTGTCGCAAAGTGATGATGCAGCACAGAATGAATGGTGTTATGGTGTTGGTTGTCTTGTAGGTGGTTGGGAGGTTACACGTGGAGGTGGTGAGAGTGGCGGGGGGGTTTGAGGACAGCATGGCTGGCGGAGAGGACAATGAGACCAGCCCCGACGGAGAGGTGCAGGAGAGGAAACTGGTCTGCATGGTGAGTCCGTTTTGAACACTCATAGAATACACACATACACAGGAAAGTCATTTGTTTTTTATAGTTATTCTGGAATGCCAAGCAATATAGTTTGCTCGTTCTCTGTCAAATCATATTTAATCATATCCTCTCTCTCCTCCTCTCTCTCTCTCTCCAGATCAAGATTCTTCAGGCAACAGGTCTCCCCCAGTACCTTTCCAACTTTGTCTTCTGCCAATACTCGTTCTGGGACCAGGCGGAGCCCGTAATCGTGGCCCCAGAGGTGGACCCCTCTGCCTCGTCCCCAAGCAGCAAGGACCCTCACTGCATGGTGGTCTTTGACAGCTGCAAGGTCAGACATCCAATGACATTTTAAATGCATTACTTGCATGGTAAAGGTACTTGTATTGTAAAAGCAACGTTAAAAAATCCAGCAGGATATAAAATAAATGCACATCTCAGTCATGTTGCAGCTCTAATAGTCCAGGATGAATCCGGTAGCCTGGTTTAACCAGTGGAGCACAGCGTTCAGTCTAGTTTAACTGTGTTTATGCTCTGTTTTCTGCTAATTCACCTCTTTTGGTTTTCTATGCTATTCTTTCTGCCCCTTCTAATTCTGTTTCTCTCTCCGTCTCTCCCCCTTGTAGGAGATGGGTGTGTCAGTAACAGAGGAGTTTATAGAGTATCTGACAGAGGGGGCAGTGGCCATGGAGGTGTACGGACACAGACAGGCCGCCGCCGGACAGGCTGACTCCAGCAGGAACCCTGCCTTCTGGGACCTCAGCATTATACAAGCCAAGACACGCACACTACGGGACAGGTATACACGCACTACGGGACAGGTACACGCACTACGGGACAGGTAGACGCACTACAGGACAGGTGAATGCACTGCGGGACAGGTACTCGCACACTACAGGACAGGTACTCGCACACTACGGGACAGGTACACGCACTACGGGACAGTTGAACGCACTGCGGGACAGGTACACGCACTACGGGGCAGGCGCGCGCGCACTACGGGGCAGGCTCGCGCGCATGCCAAAGGTTCCAGTTCCACATGAAAGAAAACTTCTAAATTCCATATTGGTGTTCTGTCTGTCTCCTCCTACAGGTGGAGTGAGGTAACACGTCGTCTGGAGATGTGGATCCAGGTTTTGGAGATCAACGAGAACGGAGACTTCATGCCTGTGGAGGTCATACCTGCCAAAGACGTACGCACAGGAGGTATATTCCAACTGCGACAGGTAGGTGTTGTGTGTGTGTGTGTGTGTGTCTATCCCCAAATGTTGTTTTTCCTGTATTAATCAGGAATTCCAAATGGTCCTTTACCTCAGAATGAAAAGGACAATCCAGTACATATTTACATCAGGAACACAACACTACACACATTAGAATCAATGAGAAGAAAGACCGTCAAGTGATTGAATCAGTAAGAGGAAGGACTAGCTGTTTCCACCACTAATGTTCTATGTTGTGTTGATTACACGTCTCCCTCAGGGCCAGTCCCAAAGACATGTCTAATCTGTTGTTCCCTCTCCCTCAGGGCCAGTCCCAAAGACATGTCTAATCTGTTGTTCCCTCTCCTTCAGGGCCAGTCCCAAAGACATGTCTAATCTGTTGTTCCCTCTCCCTCAGGGCCAGTCTCAAAGACATGTCTAATCTGTTGTTCCCCCTCTCCTTCAGGGCCAGTCCCAAAGACATGTCTAATCTGTTGTTCCCTCTCCCTCAGGGCCAGTCCCAAAGACATGTCTAATCTGTTGTTCCCTCTCCTTCAGGGCCAGTCCCAAAGACATGTCTAATCTGTTGTTCCCTCTCCCTCAGGGCCAGTCCCAAAGACATGTCTAATCTGTTGTTCCCTCTCCCTCAGGGCCAGTCCCAAAGACATGTCTAATCTGTTGTTCCCTCTCCCTCAGGGCCAGTCCCAAAGACATGTCTAATCTGTTGTTCCCTCTCCCTCAGGGCCAGTCCCAAAGACATGTCTAATCTGTTGTTCCCTCTCCCTCAGGGCCAGTCCCAAAGACATGTCTAATCTGTTGTTCCCTCTCCTCAGGGCCAGTCCCAAAGACATGTCTAATCTGTTGTTCCCCTCCCTCCCCTCAGGGCCAGTCCCAAAGACATGTCTAATCTGTTGTTCCCTCTCCCTCAGGGCCAGTCCCAAAGACATGTCTAATCTGTTGTTCCCTCTCCCTCAGGGCCAGTCCCAAAGACATGTCTAATCTGTTGTTCCCTCTCCTTCAGGGCCAGTCCCAAAGACATGTCTAATCTGTTGTTCCCTCTCCCTCCCCTCAGGGCCAGTCCCAAAGACATGTCTAATCTGTTGTTCCCTCTCCCTCAGGGCCAGTCCCAAAGACATGTCTAATCTGTTGTTCCCTCTCCCTCAGGGCCAGTCCCAAAGACATGTCTAATCTGTTGTTCCCTCTCCTCAGGGCCAGTCCCAAAGACATGTCTAATCTGTTGTTCCCCCTCCCTCAGGGCCAGTCCCAAAGACATGTCTAATCTGTTGTTCCCCCTCCCTCCCCCTCAGGGCCAGTCCCAAAGACATGTCTAATCTGTTGTTCCCTCTCCCTCCCCCTCAGGGCCAGTCCCAAAGAAATGTCTAATCTGTTGTTCCCTCTCCCTCCCCCTCAGGGCCAGTCCCAAAGACATGTCTAATCTGTTGTTCCCTCTCCTTCAGGGCCAGTCCCAAAGACATGTCTAATCTGTTGTTCCCTCTCCCTCAGGGCCAGTCCCAAAGACATGTCTAATCTGTTGTTCCCTCTCCCTCAGGGCCAGTCCCAAAGACATGTCTAATCTGTTGTTCCCTCTCCCTCCCCTCAGGGCCAGTCCCAAAGACATGTCTAATCTGTTGTTCCCTCTCCTTCAGGGCCAGTCCCAAAGACATGTCTAATCTGTTGTTCCCTCTCCCTCCCCTCAGGGCCAGTCCCAAAGACATGTCTAATCTGTTGTTCCCTCTCCCTCAGGGCCAGTCCCAAAGACATGTCTAATCTGTTGTTCCCTCTCCCTCAGGGCCAGTCCCAAAGACATGTCTAATCTGTTGTTCCCCCTCCCTCAGGGCCAGTCCCAAAGACATGTCTAATCTGTTGTTCCCCCTCCCTCCCCCTCAGGGCCAGTCCCAAAGACATGTCTAATCTGTTGTTCCCTCTCCCTCCCCCTCAGGGCCAGTCCCAAAGAAATGTCTAATCTGTTGTTCCCTCTCCCTCCCCCTCAGGGCCAGTCCCAAAGACATGTCTAATCTGTTGTTCCCTCCCCTTCAGGGCCAGTCCCAAAGACATGTCTAATCTGTTGTTCCCTCTCCTTCAGGGCCAGTCCCAAAGACATGTCTAATCTGTTGTTCCCTCTCCTTCAGGGCCAGTCCCAAAGACATGTCTAATCTGTTGTTCCCTCTCCCTCAGGGCCAGTCCCAAAGACATGTCTAATCTGTTGTTCCCTCTCCTCAGGGCCAGTCTCAAAGACATGTCTAATCTGTTGTTCCCCCTCCCTTCAGGGCCAGTCCCAAAGACATGTCTAATCTGTTGTTCCCTCTCCCTCAGGGCCAGTCCCAAAGACATGTCTAATCTGTTGTTCCCTCTCCCTTCAGGGCCAGTCCCAAAGACATGTCTAATCTGTTGTTCCCTCTCCCTCAGGGCCAGTCCCAAAGACATGTCTAATCTGTTGTTCCCTCTCCCTCAGGGCCAGTCCCAAAGACATGTCTAATCTGTTGTTCCCTCTCCCTCAGGGCCAGTCCCAAAGACATGTCTAATCTGTTGTTCCCTCTCCCTCAGGGCCAGTCCCAAAGACATGTCTAATCTGTTGTTCCCTCTCCCTCAGGGCCAGTCCCAAAGACATGTCTAATCTGTTGTTCCCTCTCCCTCAGGGCCAGTCCCAAAGACATGTCTAATCTGTTGTTCCCTCTCCCTCAGGGCCAGTCCCAAAGACATGTCTAATCTGTTGTTCCCTCTCCCTCAGGGCCAGTCCCAAAGACATGTCTAATCTGTTGTTCCCTCTCCCTCAGGGCCAGTCCCAAAGACATGTCTAATCTGTTGTTCCCTCTCCCTCAGGGCCAGTCCCAAAGACATGTCTAATCTGTTGTTCCCTCTCCCCCTCAGGGCCAGTCCCAAAGACATGTCTAATCTGTTGTTCCCTCTCCTTCAGGGCCAGTCCCAAAGACATGTCTAATCTGTTGTTCCCTCTCCTCAGGGCCAGTCCCAAAGACATGTCTAATCTGTTGTTCCCTCTCCTTCAGGGCCAGTCCCAAAGACATGTCTAATCTGTTGTTCCCTCTCCCTCAGGGCCAGTCCCAAAGACATGTCTAATCTGTTGTTCCCTCTCCCTCAGGGCCAGTCCCAAAGACATGTCTAATCTGTTGTTCCCTCTCCCTCAGGGCCAGTCCCAAAGACATGTCTAATCTGTTGTTCCCTCTCCCTCAGGGCCAGTCCCAAAGACATGTCTAATCTGTTGTTCCCTCTCCCTCAGGGCCAGTCCCAAAGACATGTCTAATCTGTTGTTCCCTCTCCCTCAGGGCCAGTCCCAAAGACATGTCTAATCTGTTGTTCCCCCTCCCTCCCCCTCAGGGCCAGTCCCAAAGACATGTCTAATCTGTTGTTCCCTCTCCCTCAGGGCCAGTCCCAAAGACATGTCTAATCTGTTGTTCCCTCTCCCTCAGGGCCAGTCCCAAAGACATGTCTAATCTGTTGTTCCCTCTCCTTCAGGGCCAGTCCCAAAGACATGTCTAATCTGTTGTTCCCTCTCCTCCCCTCAGGGCCAGTCCCAAAGACATGTCTAATCTGTTGTTCCCCCCCCCCAGGGCCAGTCCCAAAGACATGTCTAATCTGTTGTTCCCTCTCCCTCAGGGCCAGTCCCAAAGACATGTCTAATCTGTTGTTCCCTCTCCCTCAGGGCCAGTCCCAAAGACATGTCTAATCTGTTGTTCCCCCTCCCTCAGGGCCAGTCCCAAAGACATGTCTAATCTGTTGTTCCCCCTCCCTCCCCCTCAGGGCCAGTCCCAAAGACATGTCTAATCTGTTGTTCCCTCTCCCTCCCCCTCAGGGCCAGTCCCAAAGAAATGTCTAATCTGTTGTTCCCTCTCCCTCCCCCTCAGGGCCAGTCCCAAAGACATGTCTAATCTGTTGTTCCCTCCCCTTCAGGGCCAGTCCCAAAGACATGTCTAATCTGTTGTTCCCTCTCCCTCAGGGCCAGTCCCAAAGACATGTCTAATCTGTTGTTCCCTCTCCCTCAGGGCCAGTCCCAAAGACATGTCTAATCTGTTGTTCCCTCTCCCTCCCCCTCAGGGCCAGTCCCAAAGACATGTCTAATCTGTTGTTCCCTCTCCTTCAGGGCCAGTCCCAAAGACATGTCTAATCTGTTGTTCCCTCTCCCTCCCCCTCAGGGCCAGTCCCAAAGACATGTCTAATCTGTTGTTCCCTCTCCCTCAGGGCCAGTCCCAAAGACATGTCTAATCTGTTGTTCCCTCTCCCTCAGGGCCAGTCCCAAAGACATGTCTAATCTGTTGTTCCCCCTCCCTCAGGGCCAGTCCCAAAGACATGTCTAATCTGTTGTTCCCCCTCCCTCCCCCTCAGGGCCAGTCCCAAAGACATGTCTAATCTGTTGTTCCCTCTCCCTCCCCCTCAGGGCCAGTCCCAAAGAAATGTCTAATCTGTTGTTCCCTCTCCCTCCCCCTCAGGGCCAGTCCCAAAGACATGTCTAATCTGTTGTTCCCTCCCCTTCAGGGCCAGTCCCAAAGACATGTCTAATCTGTTGTTCCCTCTCCTTCAGGGCCAGTCCCAAAGACATGTCTAATCTGTTGTTCCCTCTCCTTCAGGGCCAGTCCCAAAGACATGTCTAATCTGTTGTTCCCTCTCCCTCAGGGCCAGTCCCAAAGACATGTCTAATCTGTTGTTCCCTCTCCCTCAGGGCCAGTCTCAAAGACATGTCTAATCTGTTGTTCCCCCTCTCCTTCAGGGCCAGTCCCAAAGACATGTCTAATCTGTTGTTCCCTCTCCTCAGGGCCAGTCCCAAAGACATGTCTAATCTGTTGTTCCCTCTCCTTCAGGGCCAGTCCCAAAGACATGTCTAATCTGTTGTTCCCTCCCCTCAGGGCCAGTCCCAAAGACATGTCTAATCTGTTGTTCCCTCTCCCCTCAGGGCCAGTCCCAAAGACATGTCTAATCTGTTGTTCCTCTCCCTCAGGGCCAGTCCCAAAGACATGTCTAATCTGTTGTTCCCTCTCCCTCAGGGCCAGTCCCAAAGACATGTCTAATCTGTTGTTCCCTCTCCCTCAGGGCCAGTCCCAAAGACATGTCTAATCTGTTGTTCCCTCTCCCTCAGGGCCAGTCCCAAAGACATGTCTAATCTGTTGTTCCCTCTCCCTCAGGGCCAGTCCCAAAGACATGTCTAATCTGTTGTTCCCTCTCCCTCAGGGCCAGTCCCAAAGACATGTCTAATCTGTTGTTCCCTCTCCCTCAGGGCCAGTCCCAAAGACATGTCTAATCTGTTGTTCCCTCTCCCTCAGGGCCAGTCCCAAAGACATGTCTAATCTGTTGTTCCCTCTCCTTCAGGGCCAGTCCCAAAGACATGTCTAATCTGTTGTTCCCTCTCCTTCAGGGCCAGTCCCAAAGACATGTCTAATCTGTTGTTCCCTCTCCCTCAGGGCCAGTCCCAAAGACATGTCTAATCTGTTGTTCCCCCTCCCTCCCCCTCAGGGCCAGTCCCAAAGACATGTCTAATCTGTTGTTCCCCCTCCCTCCCCCTCAGGGCCAGTCCCAAAGACATGTCTAATCTGTTGTTCCCTCTCCCTCAGGGCCAGTCCCAAAGACATGTCTAATCTGTTGTTCCCTCTCCTTCAGGGCCAGTCCCAAAGACATGTCTAATCTGTTGTTCCCTCTCCCTCAGGGCCAGTCCCAAAGACATGTCTAATCTGTTGTTCCCTCTCCCTCAGGGCCAGTCCCAAAGACATGTCTAATCTGTTGTTCCCTCTCCTTCAGGGCCAGTCCCAAAGACATGTCTAATCTGTTGTTCCCTCTCCCTCCCCCTCAGGGCCAGTCCCAAAGACATGTCTAATCTGTTGTTCCCCCTCCCCCCCCAGGGCCAGTCCCAAAGACATGTCTAATCTGTTGTTCCCTCTCCCTCAGGGCCAGTCCCAAAGACATGTCTAATCTGTTGTTCCCTCTCCCTCAGGGCCAGTCCCAAAGACATGTCTAATCTGTTGTTCCCCTCCCTCAGGGCCAGTCCCAAAGACATGTCTAATCTGTTGTTCCCCCTCCCTCCCCCTCAGGGCCAGTCCCAAAGACATGTCTAATCTGTTGTTCCCTCTCCCTCCCCCTCAGGGCCAGTCCCAAAGAAATGTCTAATCTGTTGTTCCCTCTCCCTCCCCCTCAGGGCCAGTCCCAAAGACATGTCTAATCTGTTGTTCCCTCCCCTTCAGGGCCAGTCCCAAAGACATGTCTAATCTGTTGTTCCCTCTCCCTCAGGGCCAGTCCCAAAGACATGTCTAATCTGTTGTTCCCTCTCCCTCAGGGCCAGTCCCAAAGACATGTCTAATCTGTTGTTCCCTCTCCCTCCCCCTCAGGGCCAGTCCCAAAGACATGTCTAATCTGTTGTTCCCTCTCCCTCAGGGCCAGTCCCAAAGACATGTCTAATCTGTTGTTCCCTCTCCTTCAGGGCCAGTCCCAAAGACATGTCTAATCTGTTGTTCCCTCTCCCTCAGGGCCAGTCCCAAAGACATGTCTAATCTGTTGTTCCCTCTCCCTCCCCCTCAGGGCCAGTCCCAAAGACATGTCTAATCTGTTGTTCCCTCTCCTTCAGGGCCAGTCCCAAAGACATGTCTAATCTGTTGTTCCCTCTCCCTCAGGGCCAGTCCCAAAGACATGTCTAATCTGTTGTTCCCTCTCCCTCAGGGCCAGTCCCAAAGACATGTCTAATCTGTTGTTCCCTCTCCTTCAGGGCCAGTCCCAAAGACATGTCTAATCTGTTGTTCCCTCTCCTTCAGGGCCAGTCCCAAAGACATGTCTAATCTGTTGTTCCCCCTCCCTCCCCCTCAGGGCCAGTCCCAAAGACATGTCTAATCTGTTGTTCCCTCTCCCTCAGGGCCAGTCCCAAAGACATGTCTAATCTGTTGTTCCCTCTCCTTCAGGGCCAGTCCCAAAGACATGTCTAATCTGTTGTTCCCCCTCCCTCCCCCTCAGGGCCAGTCCCAAAGACATGTCTAATCTGTTGTTCCCTCTCCCTCAGGGCCAGTCCCAAAGACATGTCTAATCTGTTGTTCCCTCTCCTTCAGGGCCAGTCCCAAAGACATGTCTAATCTGTTGTTCCCTCTCCCTCAGGGCCAGTCCCAAAGACATGTCTAATCTGTTGTTCCCCCTCCCTCAGGGCCAGTCCCAAAGACATGTCTAATCTGTTGTTCCCTCTCCCTCAGGGCCAGTCCCAAAGACATGTCTAATCTGTTGTTCCCTCTCCCTCAGGGCCAGTCCCAAAGACATGTCTAATCTGTTGTTCCCCCTCCCTCAGGGCCAGTCCCAAAGACATGTCTAATCTGTTGTTCCCTCTCCCTCAGGGCCAGTCCCAAAGACATGTCTAATCTGTTGTTCCCTCTCCTTCAGGGCCAGTCCCAAAGACATGTCTAATCTGTTGTTCCCTCTCCTTCAGGGCCAGTCCCAAAGACATGTCTAATCTGTTGTTCCCCCTCCCTCCCCCTCAGGGCCAGTCCCAAAGACATGTCTAATCTGTTGTTCCCTCTCCCTCAGGGCCAGTCCCAAAGACATGTCTAATCTGTTGTTCCCTCTCCTTCAGGGCCAGTCCCAAAGACATGTCTAATCTGTTGTTCCCCCTCCCTCCCCCTCAGGGCCAGTCCCAAAGACATGTCTAATCTGTTGTTCCCTCTCCTTCAGGGCCAGTCCCAAAGACATGTCTAATCTGTTGTTCCCCCTCCCTCCCTCAGGGCCAGTCCCAAAGACATGTCTAATCTGTTGTTCCCTCTCCCTCAGGGCCAGTCCCAAAGACATGTCTAATCTGTTGTTCCCTCTCCTTCAGGGCCAGTCCCAAAGACATGTCTAATCTGTTGTTCCCTCTCCTCAGGGCCAGTCCCAAAGACATGTCTAATCTGTTGTTCCCCCTCCCTCAGGGCCAGTCCCAAAGACATGTCTAATCTGTTGTTCCCTCTCCCTCAGGGCCAGTCCCAAAGACATGTCTAATCTGTTGTTCCCTCTCCTTCAGGGCCAGTCCCAAAGACATGTCTAATCTGTTGTTCCCTCTCCCTCAGGGCCAGTCCCAAAGACATGTCTAATCTGTTGTTCCCTCTCCCTCAGGGCCAGTCCCAAAGACATGTCTAATCTGTTGTTCCCTCTCCCTCAGGGCCAGTCCCAAAGACATGTCTAATCTGTTGTTCCCTCTCCCTCAGGGCCAGTCCCAAAGACATGTCTAATCTGTTGTTCCCTCTCCCTCAGGGCCAGTCCCAAAGACATGTCTAATCTGTTGTTCCCCTCCCTCAGGGCCAGTCCCAAAGACATGTCTAATCTGTTGTTCCCCTCCCTCCCCCTCAGGGCCAGTCCCAAAGACATGTTTAATCTGTTGTTCCCTCCCTTCAGGGCCAGTCCCAAAGACATGTCTAATCTGTTGTTCCCTCTCCTTCAGGGCCAGTCCCAAAGACATGTCTAATCTGTTGTTCCCTCTCCCTCCCCCTCAGGGCCAGTCCCAAAGACATGTCTAATCTGTTGTTCCCCCTCCCCCCCCCTCAGGGCCAGTCCCAAAGACATGTCTAATCTGTTGTTCCCTCTCCCTCAGGGCCAGTCCCAAAGACATGTCTAATCTGTTGTTCCCTCCCCTTCAGGGCCAGTCCCAAAGACATGTCTAATCTGTTGTTCCCTTTCCCTCAGGGCCAGTCCCAAAGACATGTCTAATCTGTTGTTCCCTCTCCCTCCCCCTCAGGGCCAGTCCCAAAGACATGTCTAATCTGTTGTTCCCTCTCCTTCAGGGCCAGTCCCAAAGACATGTCTAATCTGTTGTTCCCTCTCCTTCAGGGCCAGTCCCAAAGACATGTCTAATCTGTTGTTCCCTCTCCCTCAGGGCCAGTCCCAAAGACATGTCTAATCTGTTGTTCCCTCTCCTTCAGGGCCAGTCCCAAAGACATGTCTAATCTGTTGTTCCCTCTCCCTCAGGGCCAGTCCCAAAGACATGTCTAATCTGTTGTTCCCTCTCCCTCAGGGCCAGTCCCAAAGACATGTCTAATCTGTTGTTCCCTCTCCCTCAGGGCCAGTCCCAAAGACATGTCTAATCTGTTGTTCCCTCTCCCTCAGGGCCAGTCCCAAAGACATGTCTAATCTGTTGTTCCCTCCCCTTCAGGGCCAGTCCCAAAGACATGTCTAATCTGTTGTTCCCCTTCCCTCTCCCTCAGGGCCAGTCCCAAAGACATGTCTAATCTGTTGTTCCCTCTCCCTCCCCCTCAGGGCCAGTCCCAAAGACATGTCTAATCTGTTGTTCCCTCTCCTTCAGGGCCAGTCCCAAAGACATGTCTAATCTGTTGTTCCCTCTCCCTCAGGGCCAGTCCCAAAGACATGTCTAATCTGTTGTTCCCTCTCCTTCAGGGCCAGTCCCAAAGACATGTCTAATCTGTTGTTCCCTCTCCCTCAGGGCCAGTCCCAAAGACATGTCTAATCTGTTGTTCCCTCTCCTTCAGGGCCAGTCCCAAAGACATGTCTAATCTGTTGTTCCCTCTCCCTCAGGGCCAGTCCCAAAGACATGTCTAATCTGTTGTTCCCTCTCCTTCAGGGCCAGTCCCAAAGACATGTCTAATCTGTTGTTCCCTCCCCTTCAGGGCCAGTCCCAAAGACATGTCTAATCTGTTGTTCCCCTTCCCTCTCCCTCAGGGCCAGTCCCAAAGACATGTCTAATCTGTTGTTCCCTCTCCCTCAGGGCCAGTCCCAAAGACATGTCTAATCTGTTGTTCCCCTTCCCTCTCCCTCAGGGCCAGTCCCAAAGACATGTCTAATCTGTTGTTCCCCTTCCCTCTCCCTCAGGGCCAGTCCCAAAGACATGTCTAATCTGTTGTTCCCTCTCCCTCAGGGCCAGTCCCAAAGACATGTCTAATCTGTTGTTCCCTCTCCTTCAGGGCCAGTCCCAAAGACATGTCTAATCTGTTGTTCCCCTTCCCTCCCCCTCAGGGCCAGTCCCAAAGACATGTCTAATCTGTTGTTCCCCTTCCCTCCCTCAGGGCCAGTCCCAAAGACATGTCTAATCTGTTGTTCCCTCTCCCTCCGGGCCAGTCCCAAAGACATGTCTAATCTGTTGTTCCCTCTCCTTCAGGGCCAGTCCCAAAGACATGTCTAATCTGTTGTTCCCTCTCCCTCCGGGCCAGTCCCAAAGACATGTCTAATCTGTTGTTCCCTCTCCCTCCGGGCCAGTCCCAAAGACATGTCTAATCTGTTGTTCCCTCTCCCTCCCCCTCAGGGCCAGTCCCAAAGACATGTCTAATCTGTTGTTCCCTCTCCCTCCCCCTCAGGGCCAGTCCCAAAGACATTTCTAATCTGTTGTTCCCTCTCCTTCACCCCCTCCCTCCCCCTCAGGGCCAGTCCAGACGTGTGCAGGTGGAGGTGAAGTCTGTGCAGGACAGTGGGACGATGCCGCTGATAGCGGAGGTGCTGCTGGCCGTGTCTGTGGGCTGTGTGGAGATCAGACAGACACGGCAGGCCAAGGCCAACAACGAACCCGTACAGGTAACACACACAGACACATACCTATGCAGATACAGTGCATTCAGAAAGTATTCAGACCCCTGGACCTTTTCCACATTTTGTTACGTTACAGCCTTATTCTAAAATGGATGAAGGGAAAAATTTAACCAATTTAACCAAACACACAATACTCCATAATGACAACACAAAAGTAGGTTTTTATTTTAACAAATGTTTTAAAAATGAAATATCACATTTACATAAGTATTCAGACCCTTTCCTCAGTACTTTGTTGAAGCACCGTTGGCAGCGATTACAGGATTGACTCTTCTTGGATATGACACTGCAAGCTTGGCACACCTGTATTTGGGGAGTTTCTCCCATTGTTCTCTGCAGATCCTCTCAAGCTCTGTCATGTTGTAGATTGATGAGGGAAAATGTCATCTAATCAATTTTCGAATAAGGCTGTAACGTAACGTTGTGGAAAAAAGGAAGGGGTCTGAATACTTTATGAATGCTCTGTGCATTACTATTACTGTGCATTACTGTGCATTACTATGCAGGAAGATGGAAATAGCTGTGAATGCCATTTACGATATGTCTGTTCTGGACTAATACAATTGTGTATTTTGTTTGTCTCACAGATGGAGGGGGATGAGATGGACAGCTATCAGGTAAACACTTTTCACTGTCTTGTCTCGACTGAAATATCTCTTTCATATATCCCCACTGTATCTGCTCAAATCAGACGACTCCACTGAAGAGGATGCTACAGTGCCTGTGTCTGTGGATCTGTAATGGATTGGTCATGTCTGTCTTGTTTTTTTGTGTGATTGTTTTGACCGGTTTTCCTCCTGCACTCGCTCCGGTTGATTGATCCTGTTGTTCTCGCTCTGATTGGTCATTGGTGTGTGCGTTCTGTCCAATAGGAGCGTGATCTGGAGCGTCTGCGTCGTCAGTGGCTGACAGCTCTCACCAAGAGACAGGAGTACCTGGACCAACACCTTCAGACCCTGGTCAGCAAGCCAGGTAACACACACACACACACACACACACACACACACACACACACACACACACACACACACACACACACACACACACACACACACACACACACACACACACACACACACACACACACACACACACACACACACACACACACACACACACACACACACAGTCAGTATATAGGTGGAATTGAGGGAGATAGACTCTGAAATTGTTGTGCTCCCTCTACAGAGAAGACCGAGGATGACGTGGAGAGGGAGGCCCAGCTGTTGGAATGGCGCCTGACTCTGACCGAGGAGAGGAACGCTGTCATGGTGCCTTCAGCTGGGAGCGGCATCCCTGGAGCTCCTGCAGAGTGGTGAGAGAGTTGGGTCTAAACTTAAATGTATAATGAGCATTTTTTTAAATCATAAATGTTAATATTGTTCAGGAATTGAATCTGACAATTGTGTACATTTTTTGTGTCTTTAGGGTCCCCCTACCTGGAATGGAAGCCCATACCCCTGTTCTTTTCCTGGACCTCAGTGGTAAGTTCTCCTTCTTCAGTGTTATAGTATCTCTGACTGGTTTGGTGACAAGTCAATTATTCAACTCCTCACTTTCACGCTTAACTCCTGTTTTTCTCTTACGTCTCTCTCTCCTCTCCAGCGGATGACTTCAGTTCCCAGGATGCTTTGGAGGTCCCGGAGGCTGGGGGTTGGGACGCCACTCTGAGCGGAGAGGACGAGGAAGAATTCTTCGACCTGCAGATCGTCAAGCATTATGATGAAGAGGTGAGCTCCAGGGGTCCTTTTCATCAGGGCACGGCCTAGCAAAACACTTTGCAATAGAAAACCAAAACCATGCAATAGAAAACCGAAACCAGTGTTTCTAATTGGGCAAGTCCACCTAATCTCCCCCCCCCTTATTTCACCATATGGTCCCTAATAGGGTTGCAAAATTCCGATAACTTTCCCAATATTTCCAGATTTTCCAGAAATTGGAACATTACTGGAATCAGCAAGGTAATCGGAAATCCATTAACTAGGATTTCTGGGAAACTTGGGAATATTTGGGAAAGTTACTGGAATTTTGTGTCCTTAATGAACACGACCATGTATCCCCACCCCTTCCACTAGGTAAAAGCTGAGGCATCGTGGGACTCCACAGTGCACCAGTGTCCCCAGCTGAGCCGCGGTGGAGCGTGCCCGGAGCAGAGGGTTTATCTGACGGTGCGCTGCGTGGTGCAGCTCAGCCATCCGGCAGACATGCAGCTGGTGCTGAGGAAACGGATCTGTGTCAACCTGAACCCCGGCAGACAGGGCTTCGCTCAGAACCTCTTCAAGAGGATGTCCACGCGCTCCACCATCCCCGGCTGTGGGGTCACCTTCGAGGTGGTCTCCAACATCCCCGGGGTGAGGGTGTGACAGGAGGGAAATGACTTAATTTATCATCAATTACTTTGATTATTTTTGGTAGATTTACTACAACGGCTGTAGCTCTCGACTCTCTGTCTGTCCTCTCCTCACGTCCTCTCCTTCGTTGCTCTGATATGAGGAAGGTGAAATGCCAACCTAATGACACCACCATATTGTTTTTATCTGTCAAGTAGTGTTTTCCAACCAGTGCATATGAAGGGGAAGAGATTGTTTATCATTTGAGATCGAGTCTGTCTTTTTGTCAGCTCTACTACCTCTCTCTCTCAGGATGCCCAGGGTTCAGAGGACAGGGAGATGTTGGCTCGTCTAGCTGCCAGCACTGAGAACCCCAAGTCGGCCGACAACGAGGCGGCCATAGAGAAATACCTCCGCAGTGTCCTGGCTGTGGAGAACATCCTCACTCTGGACCGACTACGACAGGTCACTACACACCCTCACACTAGGACAGCTATCTATAGCTATCTACAGCTGTGTTTCCCAAACTCGGGCCACGGTGTGCGCATTTATTTTTTTGTCCCAAGACTTCACAGCTGATTAAAGTAATCAAAGGCTGATGATGAGTTGGTTATTGGAAAAAGATGTGTAATACTAGGGAAACAAGGCTGATGAGTTGGTCATTGGAAAAAGATGTGTAATACTAGGGAAACAAGGCTGATGATGAGTTGGTTATTGGAAAAAGATGTGTAATACTAGGGAAACAAGGCTGATGATGAGTTGGTTATTGGAAAAAGATGTGTAATACTAGGGAAACAAGGCTGATGAGTTGGTTATTGGAAAAAGATGTGTAATACTAGGGAAACAAGGCTGATGAGTTGGTTATTGGAAAAAGATGTGTAATACTAGGGAAACAAGGCTGATGATGAGTTGGTTATTGGAAAAAGATGTGTAATACTAGGGAAACAAGGCTGATGATGAGTTGGTTATTGGAAAAAGATGTGTAATACTAGGGAAACAAGGCTGATGATGAGTTGGTTATTGGAAAAAGATGTGTAATACTAGGGAAACAAGGCTGATGATGAGTTGGTTATTGGAAAAAGATGTGTAATACTAGGGAAACAAGGCTGATGATGAGTTGGTTATTGGAAAAAGATGTGTAATACTAGGGAAACAAGGCTGATGATGAGTTGGTTATTGGAAAAAGATGTGTAATACTAGGGAAACAAGGCTGATGAGTTGGTTATTGGAAAAAGATGTGTAATACTAGGGAAACAAGGCTGATGAGTTGGTTATTGGAAAAAGATGTGTAATACTAGGGAAACAAGGCTGATGATGAGTTGGTTATTGGAAAAAGATGTGTAATACTAGGGAAACAAGGCTGATGAGTTGGTTATTGGAAAAAGATGTGTAATACTAGGGAAACAAGGCTGATGATGAGTTGGTTATTGGAAAAAGATGTGTAATACTAGGGAAACAAGGCTGATGATGAGTTGGTTATTGGAAAAAGATGTGTAATACTAGGGAAACAAGGCTGATGATGAGTTGTTTATTGGAAAAAGCTGTGTAATACTAGGGAAACAAGGCTGATGATGAGTTGGTTATTGGAAAAAGATGTGTAATACTAGGGAAACAAGGCTGATGATGAGTTGGTTATTGGAAAAAGATGTGTAATACTAGGGAAACAAGGCTGATGATGAGTTGGTTATTGGAAAAAGATGTGTAATACTAGGGAAACAAGGCTGATGATGAGTTGGTTATTGGAAAAAGATGTGTAATACTAGGGAAACAAGGCTGATGATGAGTTGGTTATTGGAAAAAGATGTGTAATACTAGGGAAACAAGGCTGATGAGTTGGTTATTGGAAAAAGATGTGTAATACTAGGGAAACAAGGCTGATGATGAGTTGGTTATTGGAAAAAGCTGTGTAATACTAGGGCAACAAGGCTGATGATGAGTTGGTTATTGGAAAAAGATGTGTAATACTAGGGAAACAAGGCTGATGAGTTGGTTATTGGAAAAAGATGTGTAATACTAGGGAAACAAGGCTGATGATGAGTTGGTTATTGGAAAAAGATGTGTAATACTAGGGCAACAAGGCTGATGATGAGTTGGTTATTGGAAAAAGATGTGTAATACTAGGGAAACAAGGCTGATGAGTTGGTCATTGGAAAAAGATGTGTAATACTAGGGAAACAAGGCTGATGAGTTGGTTATTGGAAAAAGATGTGTAATACTAGGGAAACAAGGCTGATGATGAGTTGGTTATTGGAAAAAGATGTGTAATACTAGGGAAACAAGGCTGATGAGTTGGTTATTGGAAAAAGATGTGTAATACTAGGGAAACAAGGCTGATGATGAGTTGGTTATTGGAAAAAGATGTGTAATACTAGGGAAACAAGGCTGATGATGAGTTGGTTATTGGAAAAAGATGTGTAATACTAGGGAAACAAGGCTGATGAGTTGGTTATTGGAAAAAGATGTGTAATACTAGGGAAACAAGGCTGATGATGAGTTGGTTATTGGAAAAAGCTGTGTAATACTAGGGCAACAAGGCTGATGATGAGTTGGTTATTGGAAAAAGATGTGTAATACTAGGGAAACAAGGCTGATGAGTTGGTCATTGGAAAAAGATGTGTAATACTAGGGAAACAAGGCTGATGATGAGTTGGTTATTGGAAAAAGCTGTGTAATACTAGGGCAACAAGGCTGATGAGTTGGTTATTGGAAAAAGATGTGTAATACTAGGGAAACAAGGCTGATGAGTTGGTTATTGGAAAAAGATGTGTAATACTAGGGAAACAAGGCTGATGATGAGTTGGTCATTGGAAAAAGCTGTGTAATACTAGGGCAACAAGGCTGATGAGTTGGTCATTGGAAAAAGATGTGTAATACTAGGGAAACAAGGCTGATGAGTTGGTTATTGGAAAAAGATGTGTAATACTAGGGAAACAAGGCTGAGGATGAGTTGGTTATTGGAAAAAGATGTGTAATACTAGGGAAACAAGGCTGATGATGAGTTGGTCATTGGAAAAAGATGTGTAATACTAGGGAAACAAGGCTGATGATGAGTTGGTCATTGGAAAAAGATGTGTAATACTAGGGAAACAAGGCTGATGATGAGTTGGTTATTGGAAAAAGATGTGTAATACTAGGGAAACAAGGCTGATGAGTTGGTTATTGGAAAAAGATGTGTAATACTAGGGAAACTTGGCTGATGATGAGTTGGTTATTGGAAAAAGCTGTGTAAAACTAGGGCAACAAACAAAACGTGAACCCCTTTGGGTCACCAGAAAACGCTGTTCACATGCTTAGCACACATTTTTATTAATGATACTGTTGTTTATTTCATGTGTGTGTGCGCAGGAAGTGGCGGTGAAGGAGCACCTGGCAGGGAAAGGGAAGGGTAACAGACGCAGTCTCAGCTCCCCCAGTGTCCACAGGGTACATGGCACATCTTCTGTTGGGGGTATTACTGGGTGCTATTGATTTATTGAATAGTTTTAAGCCACTGAGGTCGTGACATTAGTCCTTTCCCTCCCTCTCTCTTTCTCTCTCCTTTTCGTCTTCAGCTCTCTGGCAGCAGACAGGACTTGTCCTCTGACTGCAATCTGGACGACAACAAGGTGTGTACAACCCTGTTGAAGCTGTGCCACTGTTAATACTCAAACTGAACAACCCCACGTGCCAAAGTACACAGATCAATGCTCACATCTTTAACCCCCCTCTGCTGTTCTGTCTTCTCTGCTCCAGACTCGCTGGGAGAGCCAGCAGGACATCTTCATGACCTCGCCCCAGCCTCGCCCCTCCTCCTCTCCCCCTACTACTCCCCCACAGAACCAGAGCCAGGACCCAGAGCAAGGTAAGAACCTGACTCCCCATCTCCTCGCCCCTCCCTCTGCCCCATTGTCCTCTCTACCTTTCTACCCCTAGACTGCTCTACTAACCTGGCCTTGCTGACTGGCTGACTCTACCTCAGTCTCCCCTCTCTCCCCTCCTGTCATCTATTTTTTCTGTGCAGTAGACCTTTGGTGTGGTTCTGTCTGTCCTGTCTACTAGTGTTATCTCGTGTTTTAAGTGTGTTACATACAGTAGTCATATTGTCTGTTTTCTTTCTTTGATTTCACATTCTCAGTAATGATGTCATTGTAATGAATGTGTGACCAATGACAGTTAATCATTCAGATTAATTGGCAGTCTTTTATGATTATAATCCAGAGATTATAATATGTTATCACATGCTACAATCATCTTTATTTGATTATTTTCAGTAATTTTAATAAATTCTTTGTCTTGTCTCGCTGACCTGGTCCAGCCATTTTCTTCATTGTGTGTCTTTTTTCAATGTCATTTCCTGGGCTTGCTTTTCAACTTCCTGTCTTAATCTCTCACACTTCCCCACACCTTCCAATCCTCCTCACCATCCTCTTTTCCTCCTCTCCATCTTTTATTCCCGCTGCTCCTCATCTTTTCTTCCTCCTCCCTTTCCTCCTCCTCTCTCACCGGTTCTCCCCTCAGGTCGTTCAGGGCTTGCTGCCTCTTATCTTTCAGTCAAAGCCCTGGTGCCGCAGATGCCCAAGCTGCTCAAGTCCCTGTTCCCTGCCCGCGAGGACAAGAAGGAGCCCCTACGCCCCTCACCCCACTCTCTACAGGTAGGATGCACAAACCCCAGTGACCTTTTGACCTTGGTTAAAATAAGCCCTTCCCTTTTTTATCTTGTAACCCCATTGAATCCTTTCCCATTTTCTTGTGATACACCAAATAAATCAAACCCTGTTTCTAGCCACAAC
Organism: Oncorhynchus gorbuscha; assembly: GCF_021184085.1. NCBI lineage: Eukaryota > Metazoa > Chordata > Actinopteri > Salmoniformes > Salmonidae > Oncorhynchus > Oncorhynchus gorbuscha. Next base: position 14,199,486 of record NC_060189.1, read on the forward strand.
ACCAGTCAGTAACTGGGAGCCCAGAGAAACTGGATGGTCGATGTGAGTCTATAATCCACTATAGTTCACTGTCTCCCCATCCTCTGCCTCAAGCCATTGCTGTAATCCATTCCTTTTTTCAGTGTAGCCTGTATTTCCATTTTCATTTTGTCTATCAGGCCTTTTACCAAGTGCTGCCTTCACAATGAGACCCATCATCATCTGCATTTAAGCAGAGGAAAGTGGAGATGGTATTTAGGGCATTCAGAGGAAGTACCATCTAGACCAGTGACTGTTACTCAGCTGCCAGATGAAACACACTTGTATAAGAGGCTTTTAGACAAGCCTCTCTCAGAAGACAGACTGGGGATAGAATGGTCTAGGGCGGTTTAGTGCTATTATTAAGCAATAAGGCCCGGGGGGGTGAGGTACAGTGCCTTTCGGAAAGTATTCAGACCCTTTGACTTTCTGTCTTTTCCCTCATCAATCTACACACAATACCCTGTAATGACAAAACAAAACAGGTTTTAAGACATTTTTGCAAATTTCTTAACAAGAAAAAACTAAGCACATTTACTTAAGTATTCAGGCCCTTTACTCAGTAGCTTTGTTGATAACCATTGGCAGCGATTACAGCCTCTAGCCTTGGGTATGACGCTACAAGCTTGGCACACCATTCGTCTCTCCAGATCCTCTCAAGTTCTCTCAGGTTGGATTGGGAGCGTTGCTGCACAGCTATTTCCAGGTCTCTCCAGAGATGTTTGATCAGGTTCAAGTCCGGGCTCTGGCTGGGCCACTCAAGGACATTCAGAGATATGTCCTGAAGTCAGTCCTGCGTTGTCTTGGCTGTGTGCTTAGGGTCGTTGTCCTGTTGGAAGGTGAACCTTCATCCCAGTCTGAAGTCCTGAGCGCTCTGGAGCACGTTTTCATCAAGGATCTCTCTGTACTTTGCTCTGTTTATGTTTGCCTCGACCCTAACTAGTCTCCCAGTCCATGCCGCTGAAAAACATCCCCACAGCATGATGCTGCCACCAACATGCTTCACCGTAGGGATGGTGCCAGGTTTCCTCCAGACGTGGCACTTGGCATTTAGTTCAATCTTGGTTTCATCAGATCAGAGAATCTTGTTTCTCATGGTCTGAGAGTCTTTAGGTTCCTTTTGGCAAACTCCAAGCGGGTTGTCGTGCCTTTTACTGAGGAGTGGCTTCTGTCTCACCACTCTACCATAAATGCCTGATTGGTGGAGTGCTGCAGAGATGGTTGTCCTTCTGGAAGGTTCTCCCATCTCCACAGAGGAACTGTAGAGCTCTGTCAGAATGACCATCGGGTTCTTGGTCCCCACCCTGACCAAGGCCTTTCTTCCCGATTGCTCAGTTTGGCCGGCATTCAGCTCAAGAAAAAAGTATTGATGGTTCCTAACTTCTTCCATTTAAGAATGATGGAGGCTACTGTTCATGGGGACCTTCAATGATGCAGAAATGTTTTGGTACCCTTCCCTAGATCTGTGCCTCGACATAATCCTGTCTCAGAGCTCTACGGACAATTCCTTTGGCCTCATGACTTGGTTTTTTGCTCTGACATGCACTGTCAACTGTGGGACCTTATATAGACAGGTGTGTGCCTTTCCAAATCATGTCCAATCAATTCAATTTACCACAGGTGGACTTAATCAAGTTGCAGAAACATCTCAAGGATGTTCAATGGAAACAGGATGCACCTGAGCCTAATTTTGAGTCTCATAGCAAAGGGTCTGAATACATATGTAAATAAGGTATTTCTGTTTTTTTATATACATTAACAAACATTTCTGAACTGTTTTCACTTTGTCATTATGGGGTAGTGTGTGTAGATTTTTCAGGGGGGGAAACTATTTAATACATTTTAGAAGAAGGCTGTAAGGTAATGTTGTGGAAATTCTTAAACAAGGTCACTCAAAGTTGATCTTAAATGAATCATTGTTTGCCAGCGTGCTGGAGAGCTTCCGACCACAACAATGCACCATAGTACACGTCAATCAGGAGCTCTGCTTGGGTAGTCCCAGCAGCTCTTATATACGGCTATACACAGACAAGTTATATTTGCATGATTTAGCATAATTCATTCATCATTACCGTTTTCTTTCATTAATGTGACCGATCAACACTGGTTCATAACATGTGACAGACCAACACCTCACGAGGCTTCTTCTCTCTAAGCTGAGACCTTGAAAGTGAGATATCTGTAGTTAGTTCTCAAAACCAGGTCTGGCGTACTGCCAAATTGCAGCTACTGTTAGTGAGGAGGAGCAGTAAACAACATGAGACACAGATCACCTATCAGCATGTTAATAACATTTCAAAGGGAGGAGAAAGAGAACACGTTATAACAGTAAACAACATGAGGTGCAGATCACCTATCAGCATGTTAATAACATTTCCCAGGGAGGAGAAAGAGAACACGTTATAACAGTAAACAACATGAGACACAGATCACCTATCAGCATGTTAATAACATTTCACAGGGAGGAGAAAGAGAACACGTTATAACAGTAAACAACATGAGGTGCAGATCACCTATCAGCATGTTAATAACATTTCACAGGGAGGAGAAAGAGAACACGTTATAACAGTAAACAACATGAGACACAGATCACCTATCAGCATGTTAATAACATTTCAAAGGGAGGAGAAAGAGAACAGGTTATAACAGTAAACAACATGAGACACAGATCACCTATCAGCATGTTAATAACATTTCAAAGGGAGGAGAAAGAGAACAGGTTATAACAGTAAACAACATGAGACACAGATCACCTATCAGCATGTTAATAACATTTCAAAGGGAGGAGAAAGAGAACAGGTTATAACAGTAAACAACATGAGACACAGATCACCTATCAGCATGTTAATAACATTTCAAAGGGAGGAGAAAGAGAACACGTTATAACAGTAAACAACATGAGACACAGATCACCTATCAGCATGTTAATAACATTTCAAAGGGAGGAGAAAGAGAACAGGTTATAACAGTAAACAACATGAGACACAGATCACCTATCAGCATGTTAATAACATTTCAAAGGGAGGAGAAAGAGAACAGGTTATAACAGTAAACAACATGAGGTGCAGATCACCTATCAGCATGTTAATAACATTTCAAAGGGAGGAGAAAGAGAACAGGTTATAACAGTAAACAACATGAGACACAGATCACCTATCAGCATGTTAATAACATTTCAAAGGGAGGAGAAAGAGAACAGGTTATAACAGTAAACAACATGAGGTGCAGATCACCTATCAGCATGTTAATAACATTTCAAAGGGAGGAGAAAGAGAACAGCATGTCACCTAAGCATGTTAATAACATTTCAAAGGGAGGAGAAAGAGAACAGGTTATAACAGTAAACAACATGAGACAGATCACCTATCAGCATGTTAATAACATTTCAAAGGGAGGAGAAAGAGAACAGGTTATAACAGTAAACAACATGAGACACAGATCACCTATCAGCATGTTAATAACATTTCACAGGGAGGAGAAAGAGAACAGGTTATAACAGTAAACAACATGAGGTGCAGATCACCTATCAGCATGTTAATAACATTTCACAGGGAGGAGAAAGAGAACAGGTTATAACAGTAAACAACATGAGTTCACCTAAGCATGTTAATAACATTTCAAGGGAGGAGAAAGAGAACAGGTTATAACAGTAAACAACATGAGGTGCAGATCACCTATCAGCATGTTAATAACATTTCACAGGGAGGAGAAAGAGAACAGGTTATAACAGTAAACAACATGAGACACAGATCACCTATCAGCATGTTAATAACATTTCAAAGGGAGGAGAAAGAGAACAGGTTATAACAGTAAACAACATGAGACACAGATCACCTATCAGCATGTTAATAACATTTCACAGGGAGGAGAAAGAGAACACGTTATAACAGTCCTCCCAAACTTGCTAAGAATGAGATTGAGGCAGGGTTAGCCCAAGCTACAGTCTAGTAGCGGTCCTCACATATTTAGGGCACAGTTCTGTCTCTAGAAGCCCTGCCTTTCCAAATCACAATTGTAACTATTGATAAAGTATCTAAATCAAATTTAGAATGACAGTCCTTAGTGCTTCATGTTGGTGCTATCACTTTCATTTAAGACCCTAACCTTTCTCCTTGTGGTAATGACAGATTGGTATTTCAGTGCATTCTTAGTCTAAAATACTATACATTTTGCAGTGTGCAGACCTCCACAATCAACCTGATACCCCAAATAAACAATATTGGATAAGCCTAAACAAATGACGGGCACAGTGGACCACACCCCTCTGTCCCCAGCACTCATCCTTCCTCTCCTGGTGTTTCTTCGTGTTCTTCAGATAGTGTTTCCGTTCTTCCTTTTAATGGCACATGTTCAAAGTGGATGGTCCTTGATAATGTCTCTCACGCTGTCCTTTACAGTCCCTCATGTCTTGTCCATTTTCCTACCAGTACACCAGCAGCATGAGAGAGGTTTTGACTGGGTCTCCATGCTCCCTCCACATGGACCCATGTCACACTCCTGAGAGAAAGAGCAGTTGATAGCTTTCGACTGGATGCTGTGTACAGGTTGCTGGCTTGGACTCTGGTCTCACGGTAGAAGTGGTGAAGGACCATACTGAACGCCATTTTCGCCGTTATTTCAGCCGGTTAGAAGGGGTGTTGAGGTTCACACTGTTTTTCGACCAATACCTCACGAGGCTTCTTCTCTCTAAGCTGAGAACTTGAAACTGAGACATCCATTGCAGCTACTGATAGTGAGGATTTGATCAGTCAGCCACTTGCATGAACACAGAAATTGGTTATAAGAAAAGCACAAACATTAAAATTCCCATTACAGTAACAAAATGTGGAAAAGGGGAAGGGGTCTGAATACTTTAGGCCATATCGTCCAGCCAAACCAGCCGGTGGACATTTTTGTGTGTTTCTACATGTAGAATCGATTAGCACACATATTTTCAAATTAAGGGCCGGCACTCTTTTCAGAGGTGCTGAGTGTTCTCGGCCGGCAAACGCTAACCGATGTGGCCAAGACATAAGGTAAAGGAAGAACAAAAAACTGCCAGGCCTTTCCCCCCAATCTATCTCATTAATGCAGTGGTTTGACTCGGCCGGGGATTGAGCTCCCAACCTTCCAATCTCAGGGCAGACACTCAAACCACATGCCACTGAGTTGGTTATGTCCATATATAATGAAGTCAAAAGTCGCTGAACACTGGATGTAGGATATACCAAGCTTGCTATTTAATTTCCATAAAGACAATATATCTTTAGTAATACTACCATCTGTCATTCTTTCAAGACAGATAATTCCACTATGGATTTAGCCATTATTTTTAGGGATTAAAGCCATTTTTGTCAAGAGCTGAATATAATCAACTGAGCTTTTGAATTTTTACATTAACACATAAAATTATGGACAATGTGAGACAATACTGATGTATTTCAATGAATAATTGAACCTTCAATAATTTGAACAATAATTGTGTTTCTCTCTCTTCCTGGCAGCACATGCCTCGTATCATCATGCAGACGACGGGGCCTGAAGACGGCAGGGTCCGGACAGAATCGGTAAGAACCATCTGTCAGACTGTCATCTCTTTTCAACTCTCCTCCTGCCTGCTCCCCCTTGTTCAACCAACATTCCCTATGAGCACAAGATGTTAAAAATATGTTTAAAAGGACGTCTTTTCAACTTCTTGTGGTCACTGGGAGTTGTAGTTTGTTAGAGATCAGTCTATTTGTTGTTGATTAGTTGAAATCAGTTAGTTTTCAACAACTATCCAGGCTGAGACAGTGTATTGACTGTAATATGAAGCTATGGTTGGTAGTAAGCTAGGGGATCTGAGGATCTCATGATGATAATGATGAAGATGATGATGATCATTATGATTTTGATAATTGTGTTGGCATCATGATGTCTTGGTTTGCTCCAGTCAGTCTTAAGTTTGTTGGGAGTTCTTAAATTCCTGTTGTGGTGTGATTGCCATTGCCGTGATTCCTCCCCGTAGGTTGCTAAGGTAGGGAGGACCGCCTTTATCCCGGCCTTGACCAATGACAGGTGGTCAGAGTCCACCGACGCCCCTGTTCCGTCCTCCCAGCATGACTATCCCCTCAGCCCCATCAGCGAGGCCTCCAGCGGCTACTTCTCCACTAGTGTTTCCACGGCAACCCTGACCGAGGCTTCAGCCAGCGCCGCTGGTGACCACCCTGCCACCCCCCTCCACCCCTCCTCCTCCTCCCTCACCCTCCTAGATGCAGGGGTGGGACTAGAGGGGATTGATGCTCCTGAAACTACGTTACCCAGAACCCAGCAGCGAGCTGAACGGAACGGTGTTACTGCTGCCTTTCCTCAGTACGACAACAAAATGGCCACCACAGGTCCCGGCTACAGCGTCACCACAGGCAACAAGCCCTTCTCCGTACAGAGGGTGTCGACGTCGGACCTGAAGTCATTCCAGCAGCGCATCCTGGGGGAGGAAGTGGAGGCGAGAGGAGGAGGAAGACAAGGGAGTCTAGAGAGACTGGAAATCGTCCTGGACGACGAGGATGGCGGCTGCGACTACGTGCTACCTGATTGGCTGAGAGAGGGGGTGTGCGTGACGGTGGGAGCCAATAAGGACGGGACAGTGCGCTACGTGGGCAACACTGAGTTCGCCGAGGGCGTGTGGGTCGGGGTGGAGCTTGACTCGCCCTCAGGTGTGTTTGTGTGTTTACTGTTCACACAGAATCGCATGACTCAACATAATGACACTAGAAGAAATGTAACTCTAAGCAAATAGCCTGAAAATAACAAATCTAGAGGGCCTTGTCCACATGTACATGAGAATCATCAGAGCAGGCAATGCTTAGTACTAAACCAACTCTCTTCCTTGTTTACCCCTCACCCATTTCTCTTATTCTCTCTCTCTGTACAGGTAAGAACGACGGTTCTGTAGGCGGGCGCCACTACTTCCGCTGTAACCCTGGTTACGGTGTCCTGGTGCGTCCCGACCGGGTTCTCCGACGGGAGCATTCCACCAAACGGAACCCGGAGAACCGGCGCAGCGGCGAGTTCTACCAGCCCGTTCTGCGGGGAGAGTCCACTATCAGGAGAGGGGAGAACCGCAAGTCCTGGAGCAGCTGAACTGAAGAGAAACAGGCTTGTCTGGGAGAGACCATTATTCTACACATCCTAGAAAAGTAGAAAACCCACACATCCTGTTTCTAAGCCTCCGTCTCGCTTAGCACCCTCTCTCTCAATCTCCCACTAACTATGCAATACAACTGCATCTAATGGAAAACGGTCCCTGTCCTAAGCCCACCCATAGCTATGGAGCAGTACCTTAGTGCTCTGTGTTTGATCTGTCTGGGTTCATTTCAATAGGGAAGACCTTTACCCAACAAGCCCCTGCTGTCTCCCCATCTGGACACAGCACTGGTGGCAGGCCCTGAGTGGTTCCACAGCACCTGAAGTAGTCTACAGAGTGTTGCTGTCTGTATGAAGTGGCCCACAGGAACTGTTTCTCCTCGGGCCAAGGTTCACGTTCTGAAGTAATGACATCACGCTCTCTGATGTCATCAAACTCTGGTCACACTTGGAGAATCCTTCTGAAAGAATGAGACGACTATTCCACCGGACCCTGACCTGCAACGCCCCTCTTTTGTCAATGGAACTGTCCATTTATCCCCCCCCCTATTTTTGAATGGAACTGTCCCTTTTAATTAAATGATATTATCAGTCCTTTTTGTGGACTGACATTTTAACAGTTACTGTATCTATCCCCTGTGTAAAGTCATTCATCTGAAATTATCGATTCTTCCAGAATGTGCCTTCATGGGTTTATTTTTCTTTGTTATATTTCTTAGTTTCTCCCTCTGTTGAGCTTTGACGAGAATGCCTTGTGTAAGTGTGAGGTGATCTCAGGGACTACAGAGTGGACATGGATGTACCTGTGAGAAGGTGTGTGTGTGTGTGTGTGTGTGTGTGTGTGTGTGTGTGTGTGTGTGTGTGTGTGTGTGTGTGTGTGTGTGTGTGTGTGTGTGTGTGTGTGTGTGTGTGTGTGTGTGTGTGTGTGTGTGTGTGTTTTGGCCCTTGAAGCTGAATTTAACCATGGCAATTTACAGTATAGGCTGGGAGAACAATTATCCCTGTGCGTGTGTATATGCACATCTGTGTGTGCATGTTTCCGGCTGATCTGAAAGATGAAGCACCGTCGTTATGACGACGTGGTTTGTACGAAAGTAATAGCCGTTGGTTTTAAATTGTAAGTTGAAGGATGGTTCCACTATGAGAAGCCCAGGGAGCAAAATTGGTTGAAATTGCTTTTCTCAATGTCCTTTTAACATCAAGTGCTCACTGGGAGATTTTGCACGTTGGAGGTTAGTTTGGTGACTGACTGTGGTGTTGTGTGTTAGCAGAATGGTTGTCTTTGGTTCTAGAACTGTTTGAGGAAGTAGCAGTGTGATGTATGGTCTGCATGTAACTTTGTGTTAACATTGTGGAGCTTTATGTAACGTGTGGATGTTGGATGGAAGGTAGGATCTGTTATGTTTTATGCTGGTCATTGATTTGTGTTTGGGGGATAAAGATCTCTGCATTACATTCACCATTTGTGTGAAGATGCAGATCTGTAATAGGGTCTATCATTTACATACTGAGTCAATGGCTTTGGGAGATGAAAGAAGGTTGTGGGAGTGTTTTACGAGTTATTTCCTTTGAAACTATGGAATATTATTTCAAATGTTAATTGATCCCTGAAGTTCTTACAAAATGTAGTGAATCTCATTTTTATTAGACATTTGAAGTTAATACTTAAAGGGGCAATCTGCGGTTCAAACAACAACAACAAAGTGGTGTCCCCGCCACAGTTTTGGTAAATAGGAATGGGACTGGAGAAATGTAACCAGCTCTCAAATTAATCAGTGGGTGTATGTCATTAATTTAAACATCCAAAAATAGATGTAACAACTGCAGATTTGCCTCTTTTTGAAATTCCATTGAATAGAAATGTAAACTGTATTCTCACCTCGTGAGTGGAGGTACAAACTGTAAGGAGATGCAGAGTGGGTTTTAACATGAGTCCATCCAGCAGTCACATGAATGAGCTGAACGCTAAACCCCTTCACCCCAACGCTATGACATTTCTTTTGATTCTTTATCATCTGATTTAAGAGAATCCCAAATTTGCAATGTTATATATACAGTATATCACAAGTGAGTACACCACTCACATTTTTTGCAAATATTTGAGTATATCTTTTCATGTGACAACACTGAAGAAATGACACTTTGCTACAATGTAAAGTAGTGAGTGTATAGCTTGTATAACAGTGTACATTTGCTGTCCCCTCAAAATAACTCAACACACAGCCATTAATGTCTAAACCGCTGGCAACAAAAGTGAGTCCACCCCTAAGTGAAAATGTCCAAATTGGGCCCAAGTATATCATTTTGTGATATACTGTATATAAATGGTTGTACATATTCCTTTATCGTGTGAAATAGTTAAATCCTTCTAAATTGTACTGAAAAAAATTGTTGCTTGCACAAGTGATTTTCTGAGAAATGGTGCTGCTATAGTCACTGTTATATAACTGTAAATGGATTCGATCATTGACATTCTAGTCTTGCTTTTTAGCCTTCTATACACCACTTGAGATGGGAGAAAGTAAGGAGGAGTTGATGACTGGCAAGTGCTTATTTATTGTCATGTACTGTCCCCAAGTTGGTCAGACACTTTACATTGCTCTTTCTATAGCTATAGCTGGCGTTTTTTTAAAGTTTGTCGTCGTGTTTATCGAGTGATCATACTTGTGGTAATAGGAGGGGAACTGAGTGTGTGTGTGAACGCGCAGTGTTGTAATGAAGAGAGAGCAGGTGGTGTATCGGATGGATTTGGCCTTCGTCTTCTCACCTCTCTGCACAGAGAAGAGTGTTTTGAGATCACTTCAGGCTTATCTATTTATTTCCGTGCCTCACTCTGTTTCTGTCTCTCACATCAGGAAGTAGCTCTGATTCAAACACCTTTCATTATGAAGTCACTTTTCTGGGTTATTTCACATTGCCGATGGAGTCTTCGCTTCTGACTCAAAATAGGTGCAGTGAGGCGGAGCTTGAATCTGTTCACACTGTCGGCTATGCTCCTTTTAAAGGCAATGTTTCCTCATTTCTGTCAATATTATTTTGTCATTTAGCAGACACTCTTATCCAGTGCGACTTACAGTAGTGCATATACATTTTTGTACTGAAAAGCAGGTACACATGTACCTGAATGCTGTGTAACGGGAGAAAGTCATTTGTCATACCTGCATCCTCTGGTTTTCATTTCAATAGGCGTCATCATGGACTTTATATTTGACCATATATGGTTGTGACTGTTTGCGCTCAGAACCACATCAGGGGTGTATTCACTAGGAACCAGAAGCAAACGAAACGGGACCTACCTGAATTGGTCCAATAGAAACTCTTGTGTGGAGTAAATGGAAAACCACTTTTGCTACGGTCTGCAACTAATGAATACACCCCTGACCCTTATACTGTCTATACCTGATTAAAGATCCGTCTATACAGTTACCCTTTCATCATTCCACAAAAGGCATGTTTAAAAAAAATATTTTTGTTGTTAAGTGCTACTGTGCATATATTTTTAAAGGCCCAAGGACACAGATGCAACAAACTGTTATGGGGGAAATAATATTTCAAGAGTTTACATTTGTTTACATGCATTTCCTGTATATCTTTGGCAACCCTGGTCCAGAGCTCAGAGCAATATGACACCTGCCTTTATGTGGCCTTCAGTCTACCAGTCTGTCCCCCTCAGAGGCTTTTAGTTATTAAACCCAGTCTGGCAATGAGAGACTCAATAACTGCAAGCCCTTAAACTCCCTCCATAGAGACCTGTATATTATTAGACTTTATTCACGCCACATGGGACCATGGGAGTTCACGTTAGAGGACACTAACACACATATCAACAGAGCAGAGAATCTTTACGCCCAACTCAGGAGCCACGTTTCATTTCTGTCCAATACTAAAGGGGTTTGAGCTGGAGGAAGGGAAAGAAATGGAATTGGGCCCGATCTTCAGACCATTTGTACACCGGTCTTTGTCATTAAATGGCACCCTACTCCCCATATAGTAAACAACGACTCACTTGAGACCAACTCTGGTTTGTGCCTCGTCCTGGAGTCTTGAGTTATTATTATAATCAATCATTTGTCTGATTGTGTGTTGTCATGAAGTGTATTTGAGTATTTCTGTGAGCGAATGCGTGTAGGCTTGATTATGTATATATTTGCATATTAAGACTTAACAATCTGAGCGCAAGTTTGGGTTTTGATGTAATGTAATTGTTCTGTGTAATTCTATGCTGAAATCCAAAGAATTATGTATTTTTTATCGCCTGGACAATAATCTCCCTGTAAAGGAAAGAATTTAAAAAATGAATTGATTTAATTTCTATCGTCTGCAGTTGTTTTATGGAGAACGCTGCGTAATCTTCCGGAAGCCATGCATTGATTGCAATTCGAGTTAAATGTCCAGTTCAAGATTTGAACCAGTTGATACACATTTTGTGAAATCATGCAGTTAGATTTCAGTTGCTCAACAAAACCACACATTCTTTATTCTCTAGAAGGTACAGTAAACAAATGAAAAAATGTAACAAAGGCATAGTTTTCTACATATTCATTACAGAACAGTCTACTGTCCAAAAAAGGCACTAAATTCTGAAGTAGCAGAACAGGACTCATTCATAATGTGAATACAAGGACTGGCGATATCCGTTCCTTCGGAACGTCAAAGGCAAAGCACCTCCCACGAAGGTTAAAGTTCATTAAGTAGCAAATGCAACCTGGTTTAATATGCAGAGATTTGACTGTCAAATACGCAAAACCAAAGTGTATGCTACTTAATATGCATTACGTCTCAGGTTAACGGTCTTGAGAGACGAGTAAAGACCTCAGAAACCTGAAGGAAGAAGCTTTGCCTTTGAGTAATGCAACACAAAACGGAAAACACAAAACACACACGGCAGATTGTGCACATATCAAATGGAAAACACAAAACATGATATAAAAAATAAAAAGCATTTCATGAATCTAAAATACATTCCTGTTTGGCAGAACTTTACACATGGAAGTATAACTGAAAATAAAATATGAAATCTCTTATCTTGTAAGATACATATTTGATTAGAACAAAGCACTGGGTTAATGGCTAGCAGAAACCGTCCTCGGGTCAGCTTGGCTGTCATTCAAGACATACTGGACGACTTAAAGGGACAGTTCACCCCAAACAATGTTAGTCTCATCTCTGCACCTTGAATCTTGCATGTGCGCTGGTCAGCCAACACTCCAATCGTTGTGTACATCTGGCAATGAGAAAGTTTCCAAATCGTTCATTCATAATAGGACCTACACAACTAAACCAGTCAACTTGAATTTCAAGGTGAACTACCCCTGTAAAGGGGGGGGGTTAAAACACCAAATTACCCCTAACCCTTGAACATGTGTCAGCCAGCAGATCAGTCTTCCTTCCTCCTATTGCCTGCCTGGTCTGTCAATCACTCAGGATGACCAATAAGCTATGAGGGGAGAAACTGAAGCGCCATGGTAGTTTCTCCCATAAAGTGTCTTTTTAAAATACAATCTAAAAGTAGGTATCTTCGATAACAGCTTGTGTAGAACACGTCATGGCATATAAAGCAGATAGAAACATAAGTGCATTACTCCCAGTACCAATAATAGGGACATTTATAGTGCTCCCTTGATTGGCAATCTTTTAAAAGCGTAAATAATTTCCTTTCAACTGGGGAACGTGATTATAACATCAGTCGGTTGCCTTAAATAAAGGTTAAAAGCTAAAAACAAATGCTTTGGGTACAGCTACAATATGCTTATAGTTACCCCCATAACAAGCACATACACAAGGCCCCTCTCACTAGCTAGCATGATTCTATCTATTCCCTTCATCATTAAGAATTTAGGGGCAGTTTTTATTGCATCATTCGTAAGCAATAATATAATGAATGTCTGATCTCACTAGCTTTAAACCTAACCAGTTTAGGTAGTGCTACAACAAGGGAATATATAGGCTTCTCCAGGGGCCTGTTAAACCCTCACCACTTCCTGTCTCCCTTATACTGCGAAGTTGGAGGTGGGAGACAAAGACAGAGGGATAGAATGATGACGGGCATAGGGAGTGAGAGAGAGTGATGACGGGCATAGGGAGTGAGGGATAGAGTGATGACGGGCATAGGGAGTGAGGGATAGAGTGATGACGGGCATAGGGAGTGATGAGAGAGGGATGACGGGCATAGGGAGAGAGGGATGACGGGCATAGGGAGTGAGGGATAGAGTGATGACGGGCATAGGGAGTGAGGGATAGAGTGATGACGGGCATAGGGAGTGATGAGAGAGGGATGACGGGCATAGGGAGAGAGGGATGACGGGCATAGGGAGTGATGAGAGGGATGACGGGCATAGGGAGTGATGAGAGGGATGACGGGCATAGGGAGTGAGAGGGATGAGAGAGGGATGACGGGCATAGGGAGTGAGAGGGATGAGAGAGGGATGACGGGCATAGGGAGTGAGAGGGATGAGAGAGGGATGACGGGCATAGGGAGTGAGTGATGACGGGCATAGGGAGTGAGGGATAGAGTGATGACGGGCATAGGGAGTGATGAGAGAGGGATGACGGGCATAGGGAGTGATGAGAGAGGGATGACGGGCATAGGGAGAGAGGGATGACGGGCATAGGGAGTGATGAGAGGGATGACGGGCATAGAGAGTGAGAGGGATGAGAGAGGGATGACGGGCATAGGGAGTGAGAGGGATGAGAGCGGGATGACGGGCATAGGGAGTGAGAGGGATGACGGGCATAGGGAGTGATGAGAGAGAGATGACGGGCATAGGGAGTGATGAGAGAGAGATGACGGGCATAGTGAGTGAGAGGGATGATGGGCATAGGGAGTGATGAGAGAGGGATGACGGGCATAGGGAGTGATGAGCGGGATGACGGGCATAGGGAGTGCGGGATAGAGGGATGACAGGCATAGGGAGTGATGAGAGGGATGACGGGCATAGGGAGTGAGGGATAGAGGGATGACAGGCATAGAGAGTGAGAGGGATGACGGGCATAGGGAGTGAGAGGGATGACTGGCATAGGGAGTGAGGGATAGAGGGATGACAGGCATAGAGAGTGAGAGGGATGACTGGCATAGGGAGTGATGAGAGAGGGATGACGGGCATAGGGAGTGATGAGAGAGGGATGACGGGCATAGGGAGTGATGAGAGAGGGATGACGGGCATAGGGAGTGAGAGATGACAGGCATAGGGAGTGAGAGGGATGACGGGCATAGGGAGTGATGAGAGAGAGATGACTGGCATAGGGAGTGATGAGAGAGAGATGACGGGCATAGGGAGTGATGAGAGAGGGATGACGGGCATAGGGAGTGATGAGAGAGGGATGACGGGCATAGGGAGTGAGGGATAGAGTGATGACGGGCATAGGGAGTGAGGGATAGAGTGATGACGGGCATAGGGAGTGATGAGAGAGGGATGACGGGCATAGGGAGAGAGGGATGACGGGCATAGGGAGTGATGAGAGGGATGACGGGCATAGGGAGTGAGGGATAGAGGGATGACGGGCATAGGGAGTGATGAGAGAGGGATGACGGGCATAGGGAGAGAGGGATGACGGGCATAGGGAGTGATGAGAGGGATGACGGGCATAGGGAGTGATGAGAGGGATGACGGGCATAGGGAGTGATGAGAGGGATGACGGGCATAGGGAGTGAGAGGGATGAGAGAGGGATGACGGGCATAGGGAGTGAGGGATGACGGGCATAGGGAGTGAGTGATGACGGGCATAGGGAGTGAGGGATAGAGTGATGACTGGCATAGGGAGTGAGAGGGATGACGGCATAGGGAGTGATGAGAGAGGGATGACGGGCATAGGGAGAGAGGGATGACGGGCATAGGGAGAGAGGGATGACGGGCATAGGGAGTGATGAGAGAGGGATGAGAGGGATGACGGGCATAGGGAGTGAGAGAGATGACGGGCATAGGGAGTGATGAGAGAGAGATGAGAGGGATGACGGGCATAGGGAGTGAGAGGGATGACGGGCATAGGGAGTGATGAGAGAGAGATGACGGGCATAGGGAGTGATGAGAGAGAGATGACGGGCATAGTGAGTGAGAGGGATGATGGGCATAGGGAGTGATGAGAGAGGGATGACGGGCATAGGGAGTGATGAGAGAGGGATGACGGGCATAGGGAGTGATGAGCGGGATGACGGGCATAGGGAGTGCGGGATAGAGGGATGACAGGCATAGAGAGTGAGAGGGATGACGGGCATAGGGAGTGAGAGGGATGACTGGCATAGGGAGTGATGAGAGAGGGATGACGGGCATAGGGAGTGAGAGGGATGATGGGCATAGGGAGTGATGAGAGGGATGACGGGCATAGGGAGTGAGAGGGATGAGAGAGGGATGACGGGCATAGGGAGTGAGAGGGATGAGAGAGGGATGACGGGCATAGGGAGTGAGAGGGATGACTGGCATAGGGAGTGAGTGATGACGGGCATAGGGAGTGAGGGATAGAGTGATGACTGGCATAGGGAGTGAGAGGGATGACGGGCATAGGGAGTGATGAGAGAGGGATGACGGGCATAGGGAGAGAGGGATGACGGGCATAGGGAGAGAGGGATGACGGGCATAGGGAGTGATGAGAGAGGGATGAGAGGATGACGGGCATAGGGAGTGAGAGAGATGACGGGCATAGGGAGTGATGAGAGAGATGAGAGGGATGACGGGCATAGGGAGTGAGAGGATGACGGGCATAGGGAGTGATGACAGGACGGGCATAGGGAGTGATGAGAGAGATGACGGGCATAGTGAGTGAGAGGGATGATGGGCATAGGGAGTGATGAGAGAGGGATGACGGGCATAGGGAGTGATGAGCGGGATGACGGGCATAGGGAGTGCGGGATAGAGGGATGACAGGCATAGGGAGTGATGAGAGGGATGACGGGCATAGGGAGTGAGGGATAGAGGGATGACAGGCATAGAGTGAGAGGGATGACGGGCATAGGGAGTGAGAGGGATGACTGGCATAGGGAGTGAGGGATAGAGGGATGACAGGCATAGAGAGTGAGAGGGATGACGGGCATAAGGAGTGAGAGGGATGACTGGCATAGGGAGTGATGAGAGAGGGATGACGGGCATAGGGAGTGAGAGGGATGATGGGCATAGGGAGTGATGAGAGGGATGACAGGCATAGGGAGTGAGAGGGATGATGGGCATAGGGAGTGATGAGAGAGGGATGACGGGCATAGGGAGTGATGAGAGGGATGACGGGCATAGGGAGTGAGGGATAGAGGGATGACAGGCATAGGGAGTGAGAGGGATGACAGGCATAGGGAGTGAGAGGGATGACAGGCATAGGGAGTGATGAGAGAGGGATGACGGGCATAGGGAGTGAGGGATAGAGGGATGACAGGCATAGGGAGTGATGAGAGATGACAGGCATAGGGAGTGAGAGGGATGACGGGCATAGGGAGTGATGAGAGAAGGGATGACGGGCATAATTTGTAAGTCGCTCTGGATAAGAGCGTCTGCTAAATTACTTAAATGTAAATGTAAATGAGAGAGGGATGACGGGCATAGGGATTGATGAGAGAGGGATGACGGGCATAGGGAGTGATGAGAGAGGGATGACGGGCATAGGGAGTGATGAGAGAGGGATGACGGGCATAGGGAGTGATGAGAGAGATGACGGGCATAGGGAGTGATGAGAGAGGGATGAGAGGGATGACGGGCATAGGGAGTGAGAGAGATGACGGGCATAGGGAGTGAGGGATGACGGGCATAGGGAGTGAGAGGGATGACGGGCATAGGGAGTGAGGGATAGAGGGATGACAGGCATAGGGAGTGATGAGAGGGATGACGGGCATAGGGAGTGAGGGATAGAGGGATGACAGGCATAGAGAGTGAGAGGGATGACGGGCATAGGAAGTGAGAGGGATGACGGGCATAGGGAGTGATGAGAGAGGGATGACGGGCATAGGGAGTGATGAGAGAGGGATGACGGGCATAGGGAGTGATGAGCGGGATGACGGGCATAGGGAGTGCGGGATAGAGGGATGACAGGCATAGGGAGTGATGAGAGGGATGACGGGCATAGGGAGTGAGGGATAGAGGGATGACAGGCATAGAGTGAGAGGGATGACGGGCATAGGGAGTGAGAGGGATGACTGGCATAGGGAGTGAGGGATAGAGGGATGACAGGCATAGAGAGTGAGAGGGATGACGGGCATAAGGAGTGAGAGGGATGACTGGCATAGGGAGTGATGAGAGAGGGATGACGGGCATAGGGAGGAGAGGATGATGGGCATAGGGAGTGATGAGAGGATGACAGGCATAGGGAGTGAGAGGGATGATGGGCATAGGGAGTGATGAGAGAGGGATGACGGGCATAGGGAGTGATGAGAGGGATGACGGGCATAGGGAGTGAGGGATAGAGGGATGACAGGCATAGGGAGTGAGAGGGATGACAGGCATAGGGAGTGAGAGGGATGACAGGCATAGGGAGTGATGAGAGAGGGATGACGGGCATAGGGAGTGAGGGATAGAGGGATGACAGGCATAGGGAGTGATGAGAGATGACAGGCATAGGGAGTGAGAGGGATGACGGGCATAGGGAGTGATGAGAGAAGGGATGACGGGCATAATTTGGTCGCTCTGGATAAGAGCGTCTGCTAAATTACTTAAATGTAAATGTAAATGAGAGAGGGATGACGGGCATAGGGATTGATGAGAGAGGATGACGGGCATAGGGAGTGATGAGAGAGGGATGACGGGCATAGGGAGTGATGAGAGAGGATGACGGGCATAGGGAGTGATGAGAGAGATGACGGGCATAGGGAGTGATGAGAGAGGGATGAGAGGGATGACGGGCATAGGGAGTGAGAGAGATGACGGGCATAGGGAGTGAGGGATGACGGGCATAGGGAGTGAGAGGGATGACGGGCATAGGGAGTGAGGGATAGAGGGATGACAGGCATAGGGAGTGATGAGAGGGATGACGGGCATAGGGAGTGAGGGATAGAGGGATGACAGGCATAGAGAGTGAGAGGGATGACGGGCATAGGAAGTGAGAGGGATGACGGGCATAGGGAGTGATGAGAGAGGGATGACGGGCATAGGGAGTGATGAGAGAGGGATGACGGGCATAGGGAGTGAGAGAGATGACAGGCATAAGGAGTGAGAGGGATGACGGGCATAGGGAGTGATGAGAGAGAGATGACTGGCATAGGGAGTGATGAGAGAGGGATGACGGGCATAGGGAGTGATGAGAGAGGGATGACGGGCATAGGGAGTGATGAGAGAGGGATGACGGGCATAGGGAGTGATGAGAGAGAGATGACGGGCATAGGGAGTGATGAGAGAGGGATGACGGGCATAGGGAGTGATGAGAGAGGGATGACGGGCATAGGGAGTGAGAGAGATGACGGGCATAGGGAGTGAGAGAGATGACGGGCATAGGGAGTGATGAGAGAGAGATGACGGGCATAGGGAGTGATGAGAGAGAGATGACGGGCATAGGGAGTGAGAGAGATGACGGGCATAGGGAGTGAGGGATAGAGGGATGACAGGCATAGGGAGTGATGAGAGGGATGACGGGCATAGGGAGTGAGGGATAGAGGGATGACAGGCATAGAGAGTGAGAGGGATGACGGGCATAAGGAGTGAGGGATGACTGGCATAGGGAGTGATGAGAGAGGGATGACGGGCATAGGGAGTGATAGGGATGATGGGCATAGGGAGTGATGAGAGGGATGACAGGCATAGGGAGTGAGAGGGATGATGGGCATAGGGAGTGATGAGAGAGGGATGACGGGCATAGGGAGTGATGAGAGGGATGACGGGCATAGGGAGTGAGAGGGATGACAGGCATAGGGAGTGAGAGGGATGACAGGCATAGGGAGTGAGAGGGATGACAGGCATAGGGAGTGATGAGAGAGGGATGACGGGCATAGGGAGTGAGGGATAGAGGGATGACAGGCATAGGGAGTGATGAGAGATGACAGGCATAGGGAGTGAGAGGGATGACGGGCATAGGGAGTGATGAGAGAAGGGATGACGGGCATAATTTGTAAGTCGCTCTGGATAAGAGCGTCTGCTAAATTACTTAAATGTAAATGTAAATGAGAGAGGGATGACGGGCATAGGGAGTGATGAGAGAGGGATGACGGGCATAGGGAGTGATGAGAGAGGGATGACTGGCATAGGGAGTGATGAGAGAGAGATGACGGGCATAGGGAGTGATGAGAGAGGGATGACGGGCATAGGGAGTGATGAGAGAGGGATGACGGGCATAGGGAGTGAGACGGGCATAGGGAGATGACGGGCATAGGGAGTGATGAGAGAGAGATGACGGGCATAGGGAGTGAGAGAGATGACGGGCATAGGGAGTGAGGATAGAGGGATGACAGGCATAGGGAGTGATGAGAGGGATGACGGGCATAGGGAGTGAGGGATAGAGGGATGACAGGCATAGAGAGTGAGAGGGATGACTGGCATAGGGAGTGATGAGAGAGGGATGACGGGCATAGGGAGTGAGAGGGATGATGGGCATAGGGAGTGAGAGGGATGATGGGCATAGGGAGTGAGAGGGATGATGGGCATAGGGAGTGATGAGAGAGGGATGACTGGCATAGGGAGTGATGAGAGGGATGACGGGCATAGGGAGTGATGAGAGGGATGACGGGCATAGGGAGTGAGGGATAGAGGGATGACAGGCATAGGGAGTGAGAGGGATGACAGGCATAGGGAGTGAGAGGATGACAGGCATAGGGAGTGATGAGAGAGGGATGACGGGCATAGGGAGTGAGGGATAGAGGGATGACAGGCATAGGGAGTGATGAGAGATGACAGGCATAGGGAGTGAGAGGGATGACGGGCATAGGGAGTGATGAGAGAAGGGATGACGGGCATAATTTGTAAGTCGCTCTGGATAAGAGCGTCTGCTAAATTACTTAAATGTAAATGTAAATGAGAGAGGGATGACGGGCATAGGGAGTGATGAGAGAGGGATGACGGGCATAGGGAGTGATGAGAGAGGGATGACGGGCATAGGGAGTGATGAGAGGGATGACGGGCATAGGGAGTGATGAGAGAGGATGACGGGCATAGGGAGTGATGAGAGAGGGATGACGGGCATAGGGAGTGATGAGAGAGAGATGACGGGCATAGGGAGTGATGAGAGAGGGATGAGAGGGATGACGGGCATAGGGAGTGAGAGAGATGACGGGCATAGGGAGTGATGAGAGAGAGATGAGAGGGATGACGGGCATAGGGAGTGAGAGGGATGACGGGCATAGGGAGTGAGGGATAGAGGGATGACAGGCATAGGGAGGAGAGGGATGACGGGCATAGGGAGTGAGGGATAGAGGATGACAGGCATAGAGAGTGAGAGGGATGACGGGCATAGGAAGTGAGAGGGATGACGGGCATAGGGAGTGATGAGAGAGGGATGACGGGCATAGGGAGTGAGAGAGATGACAGGCATAAGGAGTGAGAGGGATGACGGGCATAGGGAGTGATGAGAGAGAGATGACTGGCATAGGGAGTGATGAGAGAGGGATGACGGGCATAGGGAGTGATGAGAGAGGGATGACGGGCATAGGGAGTGATGAGAGAGGGATGACGGGCATAGGGAGTGATGAGAGAGAGATGACGGGCATAGGGAGTGATGAGAGAGGGATGAGAGGGATGACGGGCATAGGGAGTGAGAGAGATGACGGGCATAGGGAGTGATGAGAGAGAGATGAGGGATGACGGGCATAGGGAGTGAGAGGGATGACGGGCATAGGGAGTGAGGGATAGAGGGATGACAGGCATAGGGAGTGATGAGAGAGGGATGACGGGCATAGGGAGTGATGAGAGAGGGAAGACTGGCATAGGGAGTGATGAGAGAGGGATGACGGGCATAGGGAGTGATGAGAGAGGGAAGACGGGCATAGGGAGTGATGAGAGAGGGATGACGGGCATAGGGAGTGATGAGAGAGGGATGACGGGCATAGGGAGTGATGAGAGAGGGATGACGGGCATAGGGAGTGATGAGAGAGGGATGACGGGCATAGGGAGTGAGAGAGATGACGGGCATAGGGAGTGATGAGAGAGATGACGGGCATAGGGAGTGAGGGATAGAGGGATGACGGGCATAGGGAGTGAGGGATAGAGGGATGACAGGCATAGAGAGTGAGAGGGATGACGGGCATAGGAAGTGAGAGGGATGACAGGCATAGGGAGTGAGAGGGATGACGGGCATAGGGAGTGAGAGAGATGACAGGCATAGGGAGTGAGAGGGATGACGGGCATAGGGAGTGATGAGAGAGATGACGGGCATAGGGAGTGAGAGGGATGACGGGCATAGGGAGTGATGAGAGAGGGATGACGGGCATAATTTGTAAGTCGCTCTGGATAAGAGCGTCTGCTAAATTACTTAAATGTAAATGTAAATGAGAGAGGGATGACGGGCATAGGGAGTGATGAGAGAGGGATGACGGGCATAGGGAGTGATGAGAGAGGGATGACGGGCATAGGGAGTGATGAGAGAGGGATGACTGGCATAGGGAGTGATGAGAGAGGGATGACGGGCATAGGGAGTGATGAGAGAGGGAAGACGGGCATAGGGAGTGATGAGAGAGGGATGACGGGCATAGGGAGTTAGAGAGATGACAGGCATAGGGAGTGATGAGAGAGATGACGGGCATAGGGAGTGAGAGGGATGACGGGCATAGGGAGTGAGAGGGATGACGTGCATAGGGAGTGATGAAAGAGCGATGACGGGCATAGGGAGTGATGAGAGAGGGATGACGGGCATAGGGAGTGAGAGGGATGACGGGCATAGGGAGTGATGAGAGAGGGATGACGGGCATAGGGAGTGATGAGAAAGGGATGACGGGCATAGGGAGTGAGGGATAGAGGGATGACGTGAATAGGGGGTGATGAGAGAGCAAGAGAATTAAAGTGTGCAGAGCACCTTGGGGAGAAGGTGCCAAGGCAGGGGTCCTCCATGCTTAGAGGGCGGTTTGCAGGGTTCTATAATAAACTATTCTGAATCTTTAGACCCACACAGACAAGAGCATATACCATACATACACCCACACCTTCAGAACCAGACTTGCCAACGCAATGCCTCCAGAACAGTCTAAAGGGGGTACTAGGGGGTAACGAGGTATAGCTATTAGGGGATAGGGGTGGAGGTAGAACCAGGCCTCCCAAACACCTCTAGAACAGTCTAAAAGTGTTTACTAGGGTGGTAGAGGTATTAGGGAGGGGATAGGGGTGGAGGTAGGACCCGTAGGGCAAAATGAGTTTGACACTACTGATTTACAGTATAACATTCCAATATGCTCTACCTGCACCATGACATACAATGTTTTCATACTCTAGAACCTCATCCCCATGTACTCTAACAGTCACGTACCGTACGTATACACTACAATTCAAACGTTTGGGGTCACTTAGAAAAGCTTTTTTGTCCATTAAAATAACATGAAATTGATTAGAAATACGGTGTAGACATTGTTAATGTTGTAAATGACATTGTAGCTGGAAACGGCAGATTTTTAATGGAATATCTACATAGGCGTACAGAGGCCCATTATCAGCAACCATCACTCTTGTTCCAATGGCAGATTGTGTTAGCTAATCCAAGTTTTTCATTTTAAAAGGGTAATTGATCATTAGAAAACCCTTTTGCAATTATGTTAGCACAGCTGAAAACGGCCTGATTGAAAGAAGCAATAAAACTGGCCTTCTTTAGACTAATTGAGTACCTGGAGCATCAGCATTTGTGGGTTCAATTACAGACTGAAAATGGCCAAAAACAAAGCACTTTCTTCTGAAACTCAGTCTATTCCTGTTCTGAGAAATGAAGGCAAAAACAAGGACATTTCTAATTGACCCCAAACTTTTGAACAGTAGTATTCACTCCCTCTTTCTTAATGTACACATACACACACACACCTTTCCCTCCCTCGTTCATACTGTCATGTACACACACACCTTTCCCTCCCTCGTTCATACTGTCATGTACACACACACCTTTCCCTCCCTCCCGCTCATCCACAGTCCCCCCCCCCTAGTTGGGCTCCACCACCTCGGTCTTGATGTCATTGCCTGTCCCGCCCAGGGCCAATCCTCCCCCCGCCTGCGTGGCCAGGGCGAGGATGCTATGATTGACGGCCGCCATCTCCACTGCGAGAGTGATGGGATCCTGGTGCTCCTGGGCATTGCTGTGATTGGTGGAGGAGTTGTCCTGGAGGGAGGGGGGGGAGGGGGCAGACCAGGACACACCCGTCAGTCTGGAACCCTCTGTCCCCGCCCCCTGAGCGAGACTCGCTCCCGAGAGCAAGGATCGGCAAATCAGAGAGCTGGCCCTCTGGACGGCCAAGCCCCCCCTGCCCGAGCCGGGCCAAGCCGCCAGCCAGCTTGGCAGCAGGGTGGGAACCTGCAACCGCAAGAGGGAGAGGAGTCATGGGTCATGTTTACACATATGTGGTCTTCAACCCTGACACAGACAACTGAGCGGCGCATTTACTACGCAAAACCACAAATCAGTTCACAGACCACATCTGGGTTGGAGACCCCTGACCTACACTGACCTGAAAGACATGGATAGCTAAAGCAAAGTCTAACAGGTTGATTTCCACTGTCCTGCTTTTTCAGATGGAGAATCTGCTTGAGACGTACCCTTGTTCGGTTACAGAACACAACTGGTTCGCATGGTCAAACCAATTATAAGAATTTGCCCCCCCCCACTTGCTGATTAGCTACCCGTCTAACAGATTTGGTATAGAGAAAAAGTTCTGTACCAAACATGGGAGTACAGTATAAATATATGTAAACCATAATACAATAGGAGTTGTAACAGGATACAGTACCTGTGTGGGAGAGGACAGGTCTCGTCGACTGAGACTGAAAGGTCTGGTCACAGCTCTCTTCTCAAACAGAGGAACCTCACAGCCCTGTAGGTAAACAAAGAGGCTGAGACTGAAAGGTCTGGTCACAGCTCTCTTCTCAAACAGAGGAACCTCACAGCCCAGTAGGTAAACAAAGAGACTGAGGCTGAAAGGTCTGGTCACAGCTCTCTTCTCAAACAGAGGAACCTCACAGCCCAGTAGGTAAACAAAGAGACTGAGGCTGAAAGGTCTGGTCACAGCTCTCTTCTCAAACAGAGGAACCTCACAGCCCAGTAGGTAAACAAAGAGACTGAGGCTGAAAGGTCTGGTCACAGCTCTCTTCTCAAACAGAGGAACCTCACAGCCCAGTAGGTAAACAAAGAGGCAAGGTGTTAAACCACACCCCTTGGCTACAACATACAACACAAACTGGGAGAGAACATTTCACTTTCTCAGAGGTGATCCATCATGTAAATCATAGACCACCTGTCAGATACAACAAAGTGCATGGGTTCTGGACCACTCCACTTCCTTACGGGTGGTTACCTGGTCAGAGAAGTCATTCCCGTCGATTTCGTCGCTGTTGGAGTGTCCTCCAGGGCTCTGGACTTCAATCCCATGGCTCTCCAGGATTGCTGCTTCTTCGGAAAAAAACAGACCTGATCAAACATATCTGATGTCTACCACACACACACTGACACACAGACTCTACCACACATACACACTGTGATAAAATCATTTTTATGTTTAAGATAATGACTAAAGTATTCCACCCTGAAACCATATAATTGTATGTAATGTGTTAAGAGTCATAATCCAATAATGTGTGTGACTAGGCCATTGTGTTACTATTTCGCAATATGAGCAGGGTATAGTTGAGACATTCAAGAACAACTGAACTGTCGACTTGTGAGAACGGTGAAACTAATAACTGGAAAGAGACCTCCCCACCCTAGGGAGGAGGAAAACTGTTAGAAATAGCTTGCAGAAGATGATGAAACATATTGCAGAAGGGTGATAAACAATGTATGTGAACTTTGGAAAACTACAGCCCACCTAAAGAGAGGTGGCGTTTCTACTGATGCGAGTTCATGTGTGTGTGCTGTAAAAAGATTGTGTTCTTATTTTGAAGACCGAGCGTCTCTGAATAAAGTATTGATCTATTGCAGAATCTGAGACTTTGTCTACTTCTTTATTAACTGAAGCCTTACAACCTTCCTTACACACACTCACACAGACTCTACCACACACACTGACACACAGACTCTCTACCACACACACTGACACACAGACTCTCTACCACACACACTGACACAGACTCTACCACACACACTCACACAGACTCTCTACCACACACACACTGACACGCAGACTCTCTCACACACACACTGACACAGACTCTCTACCACACACACTGACACAGACTCTCTACCACACACACTGACACAGACTCTCTACCACACACACTGACACACAGACTCTCTACCACACACACTGACACACAGACTCTCTACCACACACACACACACACACACACACACACACAGAATCTCTACCACACACACTGACACAGACTTTCTACCACCCACACTGACACAGACTCTACCACACACACACACTGACACAGACTCTCTACCACACACACACACTGACACAGACTCTCTACCACACACACACACAGACTCTCTACCACACACACACACTGACACACAGACTCTCTACCACACACACATACTGATATACAGACTCTCTACCACACACACTGACACACAGACCCTCTCTCTCACACACACACATACTGATATACAGACTCTCACACACACACTGACACACAGACCCTCTCTCTCACACACACACTCTCTCACACAGACTCTCACACACATACTGACATACAGACCCTCTCTCTCACACACACCCCGAGGGGGTCGGAAACGTTACCTATGTTGGCACGTCTCTTGATCTCTTTGCGGCGGTTGGCGAACCAGTTGTAGACCTTCAGAGACGTGACCTTCTCCAGATCAGACAGCTTCTTCCCTGCACTCACAAACACACACACACATTCTCAGTGTTACAAGTGTACTCAATATACAGGGCCTTCAGAAAGTATTCACACCCCTGGACCTTTTCCACTTTGTTATGCTTTACAGTCTGAATTGTGTCTACACACAACATCTCAATGTCAAAGTGGATTTATGTTTTTACAAATGTAAAGCTGAAATGTCTAGAGTCAGTAAGTATTTTGAGAGTCAACTATTTTGTAATGTCAAGCCTAAATAAGTTCAGGAGTAAAAATGTGCTTAAGTCACATATACTGAACAAAAATATAAACACAAATTGCAATGATTTTACTGTGTTACAGTTCATTAAAAAATAAGTCAATAGAAATAAATGTGTTGAGCCCTAATCTACTGATTTCACATGGGTGGGCAGACATGGGTGGGCAGACATGACTGGGCAGACATGACTGGGCAGACATGGGTGGGCAGACATGGGTGGGCAATGCTTATGGTAGAGAAATTAACTTATCTGCAGTCACCATGCCAATTGCACACTCCCTCAAAACTTGAGACATCTGTGGCATTGTGTTGTGTGACAAAACTGCACATTTTAGAGTGACCTTTTATTGTCCCCAGTACAAGGTGCACCTATGTAATTATCATGCTCTTTAATCAGCTTCTTGATATGCCACAAATGTCAGGTGGATTAATTATGTCGGCAAAGGAGAAATGCTAACTCACAGGGATGTAAACAAATTTGCGTCCCACATTTTTGTGCGTATGGAAAAATGGGATCTGTAATTTCAGCTTGTTTATATTTTTGTTCAGTATACTTCAGATGAGTAGGCAACACTAACGAATAAGCCATCCATCCTCAACAGCTCCCTCCTGTAGGCCAACACTTCTGTTCTGCAGAAGGAACGAGTCGTGCGTTCCACATTCAGCAGCGTTTTCTCCTGCACATTAACAGGGCCTTTTCTCGTTTTTGGATGGCGCTTTTATGGCGATGTGGGTGCCGTCTATTGCTCTGTTCGTATTCGGGAACCCACTGATGGCAACGAAACACCTCGACTTCAATCTGTTGTGTGATGGTGGAAGGAAATTGTATGGTAAAGTTCATTCTGCTGATGATTGACTCGAGGGCTGTGAGATTCGTCTGCAAGCCGCCTGCTGACATGTTCGCCTTTGTCTCTAAAAACGTCTCTGCCAAATGCAGCTTGTGTCAAATCTTCCAACATAGCAAGATCACCGTATTTAATCATTTCACACATTACTGTAGACCTATTTTATATGGATATTATGGTAACGAATGCACTGATGTGATCAAATGATACAGCATATATCCTGTCAAAATATGTTATATGAATTCACAATGAAATCGAAAATGATTTAATTATTACTCTCACAATTTCAACATATATTTTCCCCATTCTGCACTTGACAAGCAGTTTCCTTATTCCACTGTGCGTACTCATGGGCATGGCGGTGCGTACTCATGGGCATGGCGGTGCGTACTCATGGGCATGGCGGTGCGTACTCATGGGCATGGCGGTGCGTACTCATGGGCATGGCGGTGCGTACTCATGGGCATGGCGGTGCGTACTCATGGGCATGGCGGTGCGTACTCATGGGCATGGCGGTGCGTACTCATGGGCATGGCTGTGTGTACATTTACCATACTCTCAAGCAAACAATCATGTTGATAAATCTCACACTTTGTGTGGAAATGATCCCAAGGTTTAAGCTCAGATTTGTGCCTGATTGTTAAATGAGGCCCCTGAAAGACTCAGCTGTAATCGCTGCCAAAGGTGATTCTAACATGCATGGACTCAGGGGTGATTCTCAGGTGATTCTAACATGCATGGACTCAGGGGTGATTCTCAGGTGATTCTAACATGCATGGACTCAGGGGTGATTCTCAGGTGATTCTAACATGCATGGACTCAGGGGTGATTCTCAGGTGATTCTAACATGCATGGACTCAGGGGTGATTCTCAGATTCTAACATGCATGGACTCAGGGGTGATTCTATTCTAACATGCATGGACTCAGGGGTGATTCTCAGGTGATTCTAACATGCATGGACTCAGGGGTGATTCTCAGGTGATTCTAACATGCATGGACTCAGGGGTGATTCTCAGGTGATTCTAACATGCATGGACTCAGGGGTGATTCTCAGGTGATTCTAACATGCATGGACTCAGGGATGATTCTCAGGTGATTCTAACATGCATGGACTCAGGGGTGATTCTCAGGTGATTCTAACATGCATGGACTCAGGGGTGATTCTAACATGCATGGACTCAGGGGTGATTCTAACATGCATGGACTCAGGGGTGATTCTAACATGCATGGACTCAGGGGTGATTCTCAGGTGATTCTAACATGCATGGACTCAGGGGTGATTCTCAGGTGATTCTAACATGCATGGACTCAGGGGTGATTCTTATGATTCAACATGGGACTCAGGGGTGATTCTCAGGTGATTCTAACATGCATGGACTCAGGGGTGATTCTCAGGTGATTCTAACATGCATGGACTCAGGGGTGATTCTCAGGTGATTCTAACATGCATGGACTCAGGGGTGATTCTCAGGTGATTCTAACATGCATGGACTCAGGGGTGATTCTCAGGTGATTCTAACATGCATGGACTCAGGGGTGATTCTCAGGTGATTCTAACATGCATGGACTCAGGGGTGATTCTCAGGTGATTCTAACATGCATGGACTCAGGGGTGATTCTAACATGCATGGACTCAGGGGTGATTCTCAGGTGATTCTAACATGCATGGACTCAGGGGTGATTCTCAGGTGATTCTAACATGCATGGACTCAGGGGTGATTCTCAGGTGATTCTAACATGCATGGACTCAGGGGTGATTCTCAGGTGATTCTAACATGCATGGACTCAGGGGTTTCTCAGGTGATTCTAACATGCATGGACTTGCATGGACTCAGGGGTGATTGGACTCAGGGGTGATTCTCAGGTGATTCTAACATGCATGGACTCAGGGGTGATTCTCAGGTGATTCTAACATGCATGGACTCAGGGGTGATTCTCAGGTGATTCTAACATGCATGGACTCAGGGGTGATTCTCAGGTGATTCTAACATGCATGGACTCAGGGGTGATTCTCAGGTGATTCTAACATGCATGGACTCAGGGGTGATTCTAACATGCATGGACTCAGGGGTGATTCTAACATGCATGGACTCAGGGGTGATTCTAACATGCATGGACTCAGGGGTGATTCTCAATTCTAACATGCATGGAACTCAGGGGTGATTCTCAGGTGATTCTAACATGCATGGAC
Source organism: Oncorhynchus gorbuscha (assembly GCF_021184085.1). NCBI lineage: Eukaryota > Metazoa > Chordata > Actinopteri > Salmoniformes > Salmonidae > Oncorhynchus > Oncorhynchus gorbuscha. The sequence goes on from NC_060189.1 coordinate 14,228,746, forward strand.
TCAGGGGTGATTCTCAGGTGATTCTAACATGCATGGACTCAGGGGTGATTCTCAGGTGATTCTAACATGCATGGACTCAGGGGTGATTCTCAGGTGATTCTAACATGCATGGACTCAGGGGTGATTCTCAGGTGATTCTAACATGCATGGACTCAGGGGTGATTCTCAGGTGATTCTAACATGCATGGACTCAGGGGTGATTCTCAGGTGATTCTAACATGCATGGACTCAGGGGTGATTCTCAGGTGATTCTAACATGCATGGACTCAGGGGTGATTCTCAGGTGATTCTAACATGCATGGACTCAGGGGTGATTCTCAGGTGATTCTAACATGCATGGACTCAGGGGTGATTCTAACATGCATGGACTCAGGGGTGATTCTCAGGTGATTCTAACATGCATGGACTCAGGGGTGATTCTCAGGTGATTCTAACATGCATGGACTCAGGGGTGATTCTCAGGTGATTCTAACATGCATGGACTCAGGGGTGATTCTCAGGTGATTCTAACATGCATGGACTCAGGGGTGATTCTCAGGTGATTCTAACATGCATGGACTCAGGGGTGATTCTCATGGACTCAGGGTGAGTTCTCAGGTGATTCTCATGCATGGACTCAGGGGTGATTCTAACATGCATGGACTCAGGGGATGATTGGACTCAGGGTGATTCTAACATGCATGGACTCAGGGGTTTCTCAGGTGATTCTAACATGCATGGACTCAGGGGTGATTCTCAGGTGATTCTAACATGCATGGACTCAGGGGTGATTCTCAGGTCTAACATGCATGGACTCAGGGGTGATTCTCAGGTGATTCTAACATGCATGGACTCAGGGGTGATTCCATGCATCCAGGGGTGATTCTAACATGCATGGACTTTCTCTAACATGCATGGACTCAGGGGTGATTCTCAGGTGATTCTAACATGCATGGACTCAGGGGTGATTCTCAGGTGATTCTAACATGCATGGACTCTGATTCTCAGGTGATTCTAACATGCATGGACTCAGGGGTGATTCTCAGGTGATTCTAACATGCATGGACTCAGGGTGATTCTCAGGTGATTCTAACATGCATGGACTCAGGGGTGATTCTCAGGGACTGATTCTAACATGCATGGACTCAGGGTGATTCTCAGGTGATTCTAACATGCATGGACTCAGGGGTGATTCTCAGGTGATTCTAACATGCATGGACTCTCAGGTGATTCTAACATGCATGGACTTGATTCTCAGGATTCTAACATGCATGGACTCAGGGGTGATTCTCAACATGGACTCAGCATTCTCAGATTCTCATGGACTCAGATTCTCAGGTGATTCTAACATGCATGGACTCAGGGGTGATTCTCAGGTGATTCTAACATGCATGGACTCAGGGGTGATTCTAACATGCATGGACTCAGGGGTGATTCTCAGGTGATTCTAACATGCATGGACTCAGGGGTGATTCTCAGGTGATTCTAACATGCATGGACTCAGGGGTGATTCTCAGGTGATTCTAACATGCATGGACTCAGGGGTGATTCTCAGGTGATTCTAACATGCATGGACTCAGGGGTGATTCTCAGGTGATTCTAACATGCATGGACTCAGGGGTGATTCTCAGGTGATTCTAACATGCATGGACTCAGGGGTGATTCTCAGGTGATTCTAACATGCATGGACTCAGGGGTGATTCTCAGGTGATTCTAACATGCATGGACTCAGGGGTGATTCTCAGGTGATTCTAACATGCATGGACTCAGGGGTGATTCTCAGGTGATTCTAACATGCATGGACTCACAGCGTTGAATACTTATCTTATCAAGGTAGTGTTATATTTTTCATTAATAAAAAGAATGCATTTTGTGTAGATAGTTAAACACAAAATTACAATTATATCCATTTTAATCCTACTTTGTAAAAAAATATTTGGGGAAAAAGTAAAGGAGTTTGAATACTTTCTGAAGGCCTTTCTCGAGACTTTCCTCCTGCTGGTTCTCACCTGGTTTCTGGATGACAGCGTTGCAGGCGTTAGAGATCTCCTCTCTTTTAGCTTCATCAGGGTACTGGTTCTCATTGAAGTAACTGGAAGAGAAAACACAAATAACCACACTGTTTACTAGGAAATATTCACTTTGTTCCAAATGTAACGGATGCTCCTTTCCCCACGAACACCCCTTATCTAGCACAACAACACATCCCATCTGCCTCCCTTTCAACATTTCCCTCCTCACCTCTCCCTCTTTCTCTCCTCCTCACCTCTCCCTCTCTCTCTCCCTCCCCTCTCACCCACCATTCCTTCTCTCTTCTCCTCACCACTACTCCCTCATTCCTCCTCACCTCTCCCTCTTTCTCTCCTCCTCACCTCTCCCTCTTTCTCTCCTCCCTCACCTCTCCCTCTCTCTCCTCCTCACCTCTCCCTCTTTCTCTCCTCCTCACCTCTCCCTCTTTCTCTCCTCCTCACCTCTCCCTCTTTCTCTCCTCCTCACCTCTCCCTCTTTCTCTCCTCCTCACCTCTCCCTCTTTCTCTCCTCCTCACCTCTCCCTCTTTCTCACCTCTCTCCTCCTCACCTCTCTCTCCTCCTCACCACCACTCCCTCATTCCTCCTCACCTCTCCCTCTTTCTCTCCTCCTCACCTCCCCTCTTCTCTCACCTCTCCTCCGTCTCTCTCCTCCTCCTTTCTCCCCTCCTCACCTCTCCCTCCTCTCTCTCTCCTCCTCACTCCTCCCTCACCCCTCCTCTCTCTCTCCTCCTCACCTCTCCCTCTTTCTCTCCTCCTCCTTTCTCCCCTCCTCACCTCTCCCTCTCTCTCTCTCTCCTCCTCACCTCTCCTTCTCTCTCCTCACCTCTCCCTATCCTCCTCACCACTCCTCTCTCCTCCTCACCTCTCTCTCTCTCTCCCTCCTCACCTCTCTCTCTCTCCCTCCTCACCTCTCCTCTCTCTCCTCCTCCCTCCCTCCTCACCACTCTCCTCTCTCTCACCTCCCCTCCCTCCTCACCTTTCCCCTCCTCTTTCCCCTCCTCACCACTACCTCTCTCTCCTCCTCACCTTTCCTCCCTCCTCACCTCTCCTCCTCACCACTACCTCCTCTCTCTCACCACTCCTCACCACCTCACCTTTCCCTCTCTCCTCCTCACCTTTCCCTCTCTCCTCTCACCTTTCCCTCTCTCCTCCTCACCTCTCCCTCTCTCCTCCTCACCACTCCTTCTCTCTCCTCCTCACCACCACTCCTTCTCTCTCCTCCTCACCACCACTCCCTCTCTCTCCTCCTCACCACCACTCCCTTCTCTCCCTCTCCTCTCCCTCTCCTCCCTCCCTCTCCTCTCTCCTCCTCTCTTCCTCACCACTCCCTCTCTCCTCCTCACCACTCTCTCTCTCCTCACCACTCCCTCTCTCCCTCACCACCCCTCTCTCCCTCCTCCTCCTCCCTCTCTCCTCCTCCCTCTCTCCTCCCACTCCCTCCCTCCTCACCTCTCCTCCTCACCTCTCCTCCTCACCTCTCCTCTCTCCTCCTCTCTCCTCACCACTCCCTCTCTCCTCCTCACCTCTCCCTCCTCCTCCTCCCTCTCCCTCTCTCCTCCTCTCCTCCTCACCTCTCTCCTCCCTCCCACCACTCCCTCTCCTCACCACTCCCTCCTCCTCACCACTCCCTCTCTCTCCCTCCCTCTCCCCACCACCCCTCTCTCCTCCTCACCTCTCCCTCTCCCTCCTCACCACTCCCTCTCCTCCCTCTCCACTCCCTCTCTCCTCCTCACCTCTCCCTCTCCTCACCTCTCTCTCCTCCTCACCTCTCCTCTCTCCTCCCTCACCTCTCCCTCTCTCACCTCTCCTCCTCTCCTCCTCACCTCTCCTCCTCACCACTCCCTCTCTCTCTCCTCCCTCCTCCTCCTCACCACTCCCTCTCTCTCCTCTCCCCTCTCTCCTCCTCACCTCTCCCTCCTCCTCCTCACCACTTCCTCTCCTCCTCCTCCCTCCTCACCACTCTCCTCTCCTCCTCACCTCCTCACCACCCCTCTCTCCTCCTCACCACCACCCCCTCTCCTCCTCACCACCCCCTCTCTCCTCCTCACCACTTCCCCTCTCACCACCCCCTCTCCCTCCTCACCACCCCTCTCCTCCTCACCACTCCCTCTCTCCTCCTCACCACTCCCCTCCCTCTCCCTCCCTCTCTCCTCCTCACCACTCCCTCTCTCTCTCCTCCCTCTCCTCCTCACCACTCCCTCTCTCCTCCCTCTCCACTCCCCTCTCCTCCTCACCTCTCCCTCTCTCCTCCCTCTCTCCTCCTCACCTCTCCCTCTCTCCTCACCTCTCCCTCTCTCCTCCTCACCACTCCCTCTCTCCTCCTCACCACTCCCTCCCTCTCTCCTCCTCACCCTCCCTCTCTCTCCTCACCACCCTCTCCCCTCTCTCCTCCCTCTCTCCTCCCTCTCTCCTCCTCACCACTCCCTCTCTCCTCCTCAGCACTTCCTCTCCTCCCTCTCTCCTCCTCACCACTCCCTCTCTCCTCCTCACCACTCCCCCTCACCACTCCCTCTCTCTCCTCACCACTCCCCCTCTCCACTCCCCCTCTCCTCCTCACCACTCCCTCCTCTCTCCTCACCACTCCCTCCTCTCCCTCCTCCCACCACTCCCTCTCTCTCCCTCCCTCTCCCCTCACCACTCCCTCTCTCTCCCTCTCCTCTCCCACCACTCCCTCTCTCCTCCCTCTCCTCTCCCTCTCTCCTCCTCACCACTCCCTCTCTCCTCCCTCTCCACTCCTCCTCTCTCCCTCCTCCTCACCACTCCCTCTCTCCTCCTCACCACTCCCTCTCTCCTCCTCTCCCTCCCTCTCTCACCTCTCCTCCTCACCTCTCCTCCTCACCACTCCCTCTCTCCCTCCCTCACCACTCCCTCTCTCCTCCCTCTCCTCTCCCTCTCTCCTCCCTCCTCCTCACCACTCCCTCTCCTCCTCACCTCTCCCTCTCTCCTCCCACCACTCCTCCCCTCTCCCTCCTCACCACTCTCTCTCTCCCTCCCTCTCTCCCCTCCACCCCCCCTCTCCTCCCACCACCCCTCTCTCCTCCTCACCACTCCCCCCTCTCCTCACCACCCCTCCCTCCTCACCACTCCCTCTCCTCCTCACCACTCCCTCCCTCTCCCTCTCTCCTCCTCACCACTCCCTCTCCCTCCTCTCCTCCTCCTCACCTCTCTCTCTCCCTCCTCACCTCTCCCTCTCTCTCTCTCTCCTCCTCACCTCTCCCTCTCCTCTCCCTCCTCTCCCCTCCTCACCTCTCCCTCTCTCTCTCTCTCCTCCTCACCTCTCTCTCTCTCCCTCCTCACCTCTCCCTCTCCTCCTCACCACTACCTCTCTCCTCCTCACCTCTCTCTCTCTCTCCTCCTCACCTCTCTCTCTCCTCCTCCTCACCTCTCCCTATCCTCCTCACCACTACCTCTCTCCTCCTCACCTTTCCCTCTCTCCTCCTCACCTTTCCCTCTCCTCCTCACCTTTCCCCTCCTCACCTTTCCCCTCCTCACCACTACCTCTCTCCTCCTCACCTCTCCCTCTCCTCCTCACCTTTCCCCTCCTCCCCTTTCCCCTCCTCACCACTACCTCTCTCCTCCTCACCACTACCTCTCTCCTCCTCACCACTCCTCTCTCCTCCTCACCTTTCCCTCTCTCCTCCTCACCTTTCCCTCTCTCCTCCTCCCTCTCTCCTCCTCACCACTCCCTCTCTCCTCCTCACCACCACTCCCTCTCTCCTCCTCACCACCCCCCTCTCCCTCCTCACCACCACTCCCTCTCTCCTCCCTCTCCTCTCCCCTCTCTCCTCCCTCTCCTCCCTCTCTCCTCCCTCTCTCCTCCTCACCACTCCCTCTCTCCCTCCCTCTCCTCCCACCACTCCCTCTCTCCTCCTCACCACTCCCTCTCCTCCTCACCACTCCCTCTCTCCTCCCTCTCTCCTCCCTCTCCTCCTCCCTCTCTCCTCCTCCCTCTCTCCTCACCACCACTCCTCACCTCTCCTCCTCACCTCCTCCTCACCTCTCCCTCCCCCTCTCTCTCCTCTCCTCACCACTCCCTCTCCCTCCTCACCTCTCCCTCTCCTCCTCACCTCTCCTCTCTCTCCTCCCTCTCTCTCCTCACCTCTCCTCACCACTCCCTCTCTCCTCACCACTCCCTCTCTCCTCACCACTCCCTCTCTCCCCCTCTCCTCCCCCACCACCCCTCTCTCCTCCCTCTCCTCTCCCTCTCTCCTCCTCACCACTCCCTCTCCTCCCTCTCCTCCCTCTCTCCTCCTCACCTCTCCTCCCTCACCACTCCCTCTCTCCTCCTCCCCCTCTCCTCCTCCCTCACCACTCCTCCTCTCCTCCCTCACTCTCCTCACCACTCCCTCTCTCTCTCCTCCCTCTCTCCTCCTCACCACTCCCTCTCTCCTCCCTCTCCTCTCCTCCCTCTCCCTCTCTCCTCCTCACCACTTCCTCTCCTCCCTCTCTCCTCCTCACCACTCTCTCTCCTCCCTCTCTCCTCCTCACCACCCCCTCTCTCCTCCTCCCCACCCCTCCTCTCCTCCTCACCACCCCTCTCTCCTCCTCACCACTCCCTCTCTCCTCCTCACCACTCCCCCTCCCTCCTCACCACTCCCCCTCTCCTCCTCACCACCTCCCTCTCTCCTCCTCACCACTCCCTCTCCTCCTCACCACTCCCCCTCTCCTCCTCACCACTCCCTCTCTCTCTCCCTCTCCTCCTCACCACTCCCTCTCCTCCCTCTCCTCCTCACCTCTCCCTCCTCCCTCTCCCTCACCTCTCCCTCTCTCCTCCCTCTCCCTCTCTCCTCCTCACCACTCCCTCTCTCCTCCTCACCACTCCCTCCCTCTCTCCTCCCTCTCTCCTCCCTCTCTCCTCCTCACCACTCCCTCTCTCCTCCCTCTCCTCTCCCTCTCTCCTCCCTCTCTCCTCCTCCCACTCCCTCTCTCCTCCTCACCACTTCCTCTCCTCCCTCTCCCTCCTCACCACTCTCTCTCTCCCTCTCCTCCTCACCCCCCCTCTCCTCCTCACCACTCCCCCTCACCTCCCTCTCTCCTCCTCCCACCCTCTCCACTCCCCCTCTCCTCCTCACCACTCCCCTCCCTCCTCCTCACCACTCCCCTCCCTCTCCTCCTCTCCTCCTCACCACTCCCTCTCTCCTCCCTCTCTCCTCCTCACCACTCCCTCTCTCCTCCCTCTCCTCCCCACCACTCCCTCTCTCCTCCCTCTCCTCTCCCTCCCTCACCACTCCCTCTCCTCCTCCCTCTCCCTCTCTCCCTCCTCACCTCTCCCTCTCTCCCTCTCCCTCCTCCTCCTCACCTCTCCCTCTCTCCTCCTCACCTCTCCCTCTCTCCTCCTCACCTCTCCCTCTCTCCCTCTCCTCCTCTCCTCCTCACCTCCCACTCCCTCTCTCTCCTCCCTCTCTCTCCTCCTCACCACTCCCTCTCCTCCTCCCTCTCCTCTCTCCTCCTCCCTCTCCTCCTCACCACTCCCTCTCTCCCCTCACCTCTCCTCCTCTCTCCTCCTCACCACTTCCTCTCCTCCCTCTCTCCTCCTCACCACTCCTCTCCTCCCTCCTCCTCACCACTCCCTCTCCCTCCTCTCTCCTCACCACCCCCTCTCTCCTCCTCACCACTCCCCCTCTCCTCCTCACCACCCCTCTCCTCCTCACCACTCCCCTCTCCTCCTCACCACTCCCTCCCTCTCCTCCCTCTCCTCCTCACCACTCCCTCTCTCTCCTCCCCTCTCTCCTCCTCACCACTCCCTCTCTCCTCCCTCCACTCCCTCCTCCTCCCTCCACCCCTCTCCTCCCTCCTCCTCACCACACCCTCCCTCTCTCCCACACCTCCCCTCTCCTCCTCACCACTCCCTCCCTCCTCCTCCCTCTCTCCTCCTCACCACCCCTCCTCCCTCTCTCCTCTCTCACCCTCTCCTCCTCACCACTCCCTCTCCTCCTCACCACTCCTCTCCTCCCTCTCTCTCCTCACCACTCTCCTCCTCCCTCTCTCCCTCCTCACCACCCCCTCTCTCCTCCCACTCCCCCTCACTCCTCCCTCTCTCCTCCTCACCCTCCCCCTCTCCACTCCCTCTCCTCCTCACCACTCCCCTCCCTCTCTCCTCCCTCTCTCCTCCTCACCACTCCCTCTCTCTCTCCTCCCTCTCTCCTCCTCACCACTCCCTCTCTCCTCCTCACCACTCCCTCTCTCCTCCCTCTCTCCTCCTCACCACTCCCTCTCTCCTCCCTCTCTCCTCCTCACCTCTCCATCACAGACAGACATTCTTTCCTCCAGGTAAAGCGACTGCCTCTGCGCAGACGGAAGCTCCCGGGGGTGGAGCTTATAGGGGGCGGAGTCTGCCGCAACTCCACCACGTCCTCCAGAGCCAAGGGGGCTGGTCGCATCGTCAGAGTTGCACCTGGAGACACAACCATGATGTAACCATGGAAATACAACGATGATGTAACTAGCCATGGGTGTATTTAGTGAGGTGAAACGTTCAGAATGTTTGAAATCTATTTGAAAAATGCTGTGATTTTCATTGTTAACGAGTACATTTATGATGATTCAGCACCCCATTGTATAGAAGAACAATAACTTTAGAGTGTTATATTGGCTGTGTGGCGACTATAAAAGAAGAACCTGGACTGTGGACAGTAATTCACAGTGAACCCCATCTGAAGCCTCATCAAATGTAGTGTGTGTGTGCCTGGACAGAAATATGGAATCGTTTACAGTATCTAGTGAGTGTTGGTGTTTCTGGCACCACAGAGTATTAACCTAATGAACAAGGAAAGCTGCTGGACGGCTGTGACACACACACACACAGCCAGGGGAAAGGTGGGTTGGGACGATCTATGGATGTTCTTGTTTGTGCTTGAGACTAGAACCTCCATGTATTACTTCCTGACTGCAAATCTATGACTCACATCTAGGCTTGTTTTTTTTATTTTTATTGTAACTAAAATAATAAACTACAATAATATGTCATCCATCTAGATCGATACAGTCAACACAGATCAGCAGGTTTTAACATCAGGGCCTCAAGTTCCACACCACTGCTATTTATTCCCCTCTAATCAGGGACCAATAAAGACCTTTGATTGGCCCAATAGTCCATTTAGTGGCATGGATCAAGCAATCAATTAATGACTAGGGAGAAAGAAGAACAACCTGCAGTACAGCAGGGCAGGAAGCCCGGAAGTAAATACATCTGCTGTATGTATCACTGTACACACTAACAGTAATTGTCTATAGGTGCTGTGACATACACAGTCCACCAGGGCGCGCCACTACACCCTCCCCTCAACACAGACACAGAGGCCGGTGTGATTTCACAAGTTTGCTTTTTATTAAAAAATCTGTTTTTCACCATGGTCATATACAGTCAGACACCAGTACTCTTTGAGGCCTAGCTATAGTCATCATAATAACGTATTCAATTAGGTTTATACAGTGCTTAAAGCACTTTACATTTCTACTCAATTGTATTGGCAACATCATAGCTATACAACTACAAATAATGCTACTCATAAACACCTGCCACTAAAGAGCATTTGAATATTTGTGGCTGTGATAGCTTATTGGCTGCTGCACCCAGAGGGCAGGGAGGGACACAGGAAATGGGAAGTGACACATTTGGACACAGGATGGAGTCAGACACACAATGGGGTTGTGGGGGCAGAAACAGGTTGTAGGGGAGTTTGAAAGGTGCTGTAACATGATTTGGGGCAGGACAAATACTGACTGGAACAGTTTGGGGGAAGGACTTTAATACTGCATGAGGCATGTCTGAGGAAAAGCTATGTCCATCGAAACAGAGGGGGTGCAAGAGGGCATATGGGTAGTGTCGTCACATGTAGTGGCTACAAACAAAGACAGATTTGGCATTAGTGCCCTCTAGAAAAGTGCATTACATTGGGCAAAAGTAACAGTTTAGGGATACATAGCGAGGATCTGGAAGGGCCATCATTACTTTCCAGCCATAGAATGTCAAGAAATAGTCAATGGACTCACCAATCAGTTGTCATCGTATAACCCCTTCTGCCCTCTCTAGTTTGTGCAGAATCAGAGAGAGTGTCTAATAGTGGATGGAACGGGTGGAACAACTGAAGAGGGACTGGACAGACGGGAGGAGGCTGGAGGTGGGGGGGCTGAGGAGGGGGTCTGCCAACGGGTGGAGGACGTGGAAGTGGTGGTGGGACTGGGCATGCGGGTGGTGGTGGTGGGCATTACCAGGGGTGGTCTTCTCCAGCTGGTACCAGCGGTAGAAGGCCCTCTTCTTCTGTTCGCTAAGGTCCGAGCCCTGCTGCAGCAGCCAATGGGAGATACGACTCTGACTGATACCTGGAGGGAGGCAGGGAGGGGGAGACAGAAAGAGACAGAGAGAGAAAAATATGGGGGAGGGAAAGGGAGAAAGAGCACAGAAAGGAAGATTTATTACCTAGCCAATGCATATACAGTGGATGAAGTACTTGCTATGTGCCATTCAAGCCACACTAACACTCCTAGAAATCATGATGATGACTCTGTTTTAAGTGTACACCAAAGTGAGCACAGTTCCACTCCAACATAGTGTAGTGTGCTGTATTAGCCACTAGGAAGCATACTGACCTGTGACCTGAGCCACCACTGCCTGAGAGATGCGCCTGTTCCCCAGGAATGCCTTGATCTCCTCCTTGATTATGGCACTGTCCCTTCTGGACGGAGAGAGAGAGAGAAAGAGTGAGAGAGAGAGAGAAAGAGTGAGAGAGCGAGAGAGAGGAAAAATAGAAAAGAGAACATTGTTCTCTTTCCTAGGAAGCTCGAGAAAAGAGAGAGAGGTGATGTGGAAAGACTGAGAGGAAATGAGAAAATGAAGATAAGCCATGAAGAGGAGACCAGAAAGTACAATTGAGTTGGATAGGAAGGAAAGACAATCAAAAAAAGGAAATATGAGGGGCTGAGAGAAAGCAAGGAGAATAGGGGTCAGTGCAGAGAAAATGTGTGTATGCCAAGGTTATTAGTTGTCATTTTGTTTTAATATACTCCTTCAAGACTGTTGGAAAAGCATTCCTCATGAAGCTGGTTGAGAGAATGCCAAGATTGACAGCTTTGAACAAAGGCAAAGGGTAGCTACTTTGAAGAATCTAAAATATATTTTTGTTTTTTGGTTACTACATGATGTCACGTGTGTTATTCCATAGTTGATGTCTTCACTAATTATTCTAAAATGTAGAAAATAGTACAAATAAAGAAAAACCCTTGAATGAGTACTGTATATATAAATATTTAGCTATTATTAGTTTGTCAGTTAAGACTTTAGACTTTTCAGATTTTTTAACCAAAATACAAACGTAACATGTAAATTGTTGGTCGAATGTTTCATGACCTGAAATAAAAAGAGCCTGTAATTTTCCATACGCACAAAAAACGTATCTCAAATTTTGTGCACTAATTTGTTTACATCCCAGTTAGTGAGCATTTTTCCTTTGCCAAGATAATCCATCCACCTGACAGGTGTGGCATATCAAGAAGCTGATTAAACAGCATGACCATTACACTGGTGCACCTTGTGCTGGGGAATGTAAAATGCCACTAAAATGTGTAGTTGTGTCACACAATGCCACCGATGTCAAGTTGAGGGAGCGTGCAATTGGCATGCTGACTGCAGGAATGTTCACCAGAGCTGTTGCCAGAGAATTTAATGTTCATTTCTCTACCATAAGCCACCTCCATAATTTTAGAGAATTTGGCAGTATGTCCAACCGGTCTCACAACCACACCAGCCCAGCACCTCCACATCCTGCTTCTTCACATGTGGGATCGTCTAAGACCAGCCACCTGAAGAGCTGATGAAACTGTGGGTTTGCACAACCAAATAGTTTCTGCACAAACTGTCAGAAACTGTCTCAGGGAAGCTAATCTGTGTGCTAGTCGTCCTCACCAGGGTCTTGCCCTGACAGCAGTTTGGGGTCGTAACTGACTTCAGTAGGCAAATGCTCACCTTCGATGGCCACTGGCACGCTGGAGGTGTACTCTTCTCGGATTAATCCTAGTTTCAACTGTACCGGGCAGATAGCATGTATGGTTTCGAGTGGACGAGCGGTTTGCTAATGTCAATGTTGTAAATATAGTTCCCCATGGTGGCGGTGGTGTTATGGTATGGGCAGGCATAAGCTACGGACAACGAACACAATTGCATTTTAAATCAATGGCAATTTGAATGCAAAGAGATACTGTGACGAGATCCTGAGGCCCTTTGTCGTGCCATTCATCTGCCTCCTTCACATCATGTTTCAGCATGGTAATGCACAGCCCCACGATCCTCCATGGCCTGCATACTCACCAGTCATTTCACCCATTCAGCATGGTAATGCACAGCCCCACGATCCTCCATGGCCTGCATACTCACCAGTCATTTCACCCATTCAGCATGGTAATGCACAGCCCCACGATCTTCCATGGCCTGCATACTCACCAGACATTTCACCCATTCAGCATGGTAATGCACAGCCCCACGATCCTCCATGGCCTGCATACTCACCAGACATTTCACCCATTCAGCATGGTAATGCACAGCCCCACGATCCTCCATGGCCTGCATACTCACCAGACATTTCACCCATTCAGCATGGTAATGCACAGCCCCACGATCCTCCATGGCCTGCATACTCACCAGACATTTCACCCATTCAGCATGGTAATGCACAGCCCCACGATCCTCCATGGCCTGCATACTCACCAGACATTTCACCCATTCAGCATGGTAATGCACAGCCCCACGATCCTCCATGGCCTGCATACTCACCAGACATTTCACCCATTCAGCATGGTAATGCACAGCCCCACGATCCTCCATGGCCTGCATACTCACCAGACATTTCACCCATTCAGCATGGTAATGCACAGCCCCACGATCTTCCATGGCCTGCATACTCACCAGACATTTCACCCATTCAGCATGGTAATGCACAGCCCCACGATCTTCCATGGCCTGCATACTCACCAGACATTTCACCCATTCAGCATGGTAATCCTCCATGGCCTGCATACTCACCAGACAGCCCATTCAGCATCCTCCATGGCCTGCATACTCAATTTCACCCATTCAGCATGGTAATGCACAGCCCCACGATCTCCATGGCCTGCATACTCACCAGACATTTCACCCATTCAGCATGGTAATGCACAGCCCCACGATCTTCCATGGCCTGCATACTCACCAGACATTTCACCCATTCAGCATGGTAATGCACAGCCCCACGATCCTCCATGGCCTGCATACTCACCAGACATTTCACCCATTCAGCATGGTAATGCACAGCCCCACGATCTTCCATGGCCTGCATACTCACCAGACATTTCACCCATTCAGCATGGTAATGCACAGCCCCACGATCTTCCATGGCCTGCATACTCACCAGACATTTCACCCATTCAGCATGGTAATGCACAGCCCCACGATCTTCCATGGCCTGCATACTCACCAGACATTTCACCCATTCAGCATGGTAATGCACAGCCCCACGATCTTCCATGGCCTGCATACTCACCAGACATTTCACCCATTCAGCATGGTAATGCACAGCCCCACGATCTTCCATGGCCTGCATACTCACCAGACATTTCACCCATTCAGCATGGTAATGCACAGCCCCACGATCCTCCATGGCCTGCATACTCACCAGACATTTCACCCATTCAGCATGGTAATGCACAGCCCCACGATCTTCCATGGCCTGCATACTCACCAGACATTTCACCCATTCAGCATGGTAATGCACAGCCCCACGATCCTCCATGGCCTGCATACTCACCAGACATTTCACCCATTCAGCATGGTAATGCACAGCCCCACGATCTTCCATGGCCTGCATACTCACCAGACATTTCACCCATTCAGCATGGTAATGCACAGCCCCACGATCTTCCATGGCCTGCATACTCACCAGACATTTCACCCATTCAGCATGGTAATGCACAGCCCCACGATCTTCCATGGCCTGCATACTCACCAGACATTTCACCCATTCAGCATGGTAATGCACAGCCCCACGATCTTCCATGGCCTGCATACTCACCAGACATTTCACCCATTCAGCATGGTAATGCACAGCCCCACGATCTTCCATGGCCTGCATACTCACCAGACATTTCACCCATTCAGCATGGTAATGCACAGCCCCACGATCTTCCATGGCCTGCATACTCACCAGACATTTCACCCATTCAGCATGGTAATGCACAGCCCCACGATCCTCCATGGCCTGCATACTCACCAGACATACTCACCAGACATTTCACCCATTCAGCATGGTAATGCACAGCCCCACGATCCTCCATGGCCTGCATACTCACCAGACATTTCACCCATTCAGCATGGTAATGCACAGCCCCACGATCTTCCATGGCCTGCATACTCACCAGACATTTCACCCATTCAGCATGGTAATGCACAGCCCCACGATCCTCCATGGCCTGCATACTCACCAGACATTTCACCCATTCAGCATGGTAATGCACAGCCCCACGATCTTCCATGGCCTGCATACTCACCAGACATTTCACCCATTCAGCATGGTAATGCACAGCCCCACGATCTTCCATGGCCTGCATACTCACCAGACATTTCACCCATTCAGCATGGTAATGCACAGCCCCACGATCTTCCATGGCCTGCATACTCACCAGACATTTCACCCATTCAGCATGGTAATGCACAGCCCCATTCAGATCTTCCATGGCCTGCATACTCACCAGACATTTCACCCATTCAGCATGGTAATGCACAGCCCCACGATCTTCCATGGCCTGCATACTCACCAGACATTTCACCCATTCAGCATGGTAATGCACAGCCCCACGATCCTCCATGGCCTGCATACTCACCAGACATTTCACCCATTCAGCATGGTAATGCACAGCCCCACGATCTTCCATGGCCTGCATACTCACCAGACATTTCACCCATTCAGCATGGTAATGCACAGCCCCACGATCTTCCATGGCCTGCATACTCACCAGACATTTCACCCATTCAGCATGGTAATGCACAGCCCCACGATCTTCCATGGCCTGCATACTCACCAGACATTTCACCCATTCAGCATGGTAATGCACAGCCCCACGATCTTCCATGGCCTGCATACTCACCAGACATTTCACCCATTCAGCATGGTAATGCACAGCCCCACGATCTTCCATGGCCTGCATACTCACCAGACATTTCACCCATTCAGCATGGTAATGCACAGCCCCACGATCTTCCATGGCCTGCATACTCACCAGACATTTCACCCATTCAGCATGGTAATGCACAGCCCCACGATCTTCCATGGCCTGCATACTCACCAGACATTTCACCCATTCAGCATGGTAATGCACAGCCCCACGATCTTCCATGGCCTGCATACTCACCAGACATTTCACCCATTCAGCATGGTAATGCACAGCCCCACGATCTTCCATGGCCTGCATACTCACCAGACATTTCACCCATTCAGCATGGTAATGCACAGCCCCACGATCTTCCATGGCCTGCATACTCACCAGACATTTCACCCATTCAGCATGGTAATGCACAGCCCCACGATCTTCCATGGCCTGCATACTCACCAGACATTTCACCCATTCAGCATGGTAATGCACAGCCCCACGATCTTCCATGGCCTGCATACTCACCAGACATTTCACCCATTCAGCATGGTAATGCACAGCCCCACGATCTTCCATGGCCTGCATACTCACCAGACATTTCACCCATTCAGCATGGTAATGCACAGCCCCACGATCTTCCATGGCCTGCATACTCACCAGACATTTCACCCATTCAGCATGGTAATGCACAGCCCCACGATCTTCCATGGCCTGCATACTCACCAGACATTTCACCCATTCAGCATGGTAATGCACAGCCCCACGATCTTCCATGGCCTGCATACTCACCAGACATTTCACCCATTCAGCATGGTAATGCACAGCCCCACGATCTTCCATGGCCTGCATACTCACCAGACATTTCACCCATTCAGCATGGTAATGCACAGCCCCACGATCTTCCATGGCCTGCATACTCACCAGACATTTCACCCATTCAGCATGGTAATGCACAGCCCTCACCAGATCTTCCATGGCCTGCATACTCACCAGACATTTCACCCATTCAGCATGGTAATGCACAGCCCCACGATCTTCCATGGCCTGCATACTCACCAGACATTTCACCCATTCAGCATGGTAATGCACAGCCCCACGATCTTCCATGGCCTGCATACTCACCAGACATTTCACCCATTCAGCATGGTAATGCACAGCCCCACGATCTTCCATGGCCTGCATACTCACCAGACATTTCACCCATTCAGCATGGTAATGCACAGCCCCACGATCTTCCATGGCCTGCATACTCACCAGACATTTCACCCATTCAGCATGGTAATGCACAGCCCCACGATCTTCCATGGCCTGCATACTCACCAGACATTTCACCCATTCAGCATGGTAATGCACAGCCCCACGATCTTCCATGGCCTGCATACTCACCAGACATTTCACCCATTCAGCATGGTAATGCACAGCCCCACGATCTTCCATGGCCTGCATACTCACCAGACATTTCACC
>NC_060189.1:14250333-14410333 GCF_021184085.1 Oncorhynchus gorbuscha
CAGGCTCCTCCTCCTCACCTCAGGAGTTCCTCAACTTTGTCGTCCACGTCGAGTTCCTCCTCGCTGGCTTCAAACCCGTAGCCGCTCCCCGTCACGCCGCCACTCACCGCGCCTACACTGTCAGGAAACCGTGGTGGAGACAACTTCCCGTTCGTCATGGCAACCAGCTCATCGCCGCCACCAACCCCATGCCCGTTCTGCGCCACCACTGCCATAGCAACCGGGTCGGATACAACCGCCGGAGGGGGCGGTGACATATCATAGTTGTTGCTAGGCGATGGCGACAGGCCATTCCCACCACTTCCACTCCCATTCTCCAGGTAACCAGTCTGTGTGGCGGTCGTGGACGTTGATGAGGACGCCGAAGAAGATGTTGAATTAGTGTTGTAATTGGGCGTCGGTCCCTGATAGGCGGGCTGGGGACGGCGTCCGAACTTGTGTCCGTGCTGGTGATCCAGTCTTTCCAGGATGTCCAGGGCGTGAATGAGCTCTGGCTTGGTCATCCCTGTCCTCCTCAGCCGCTGGAGCAGGTCAATCTGCTCAATGGTGAAACGAGGCTCGTCGGTATACCGAGACATCCTGGAGAGGGAAAGAGGAGAAGGGTTTAGATGGAGTGAGAGAAAAGAGAGTTTAGAAAGGATGAATGGAGAAAGGAGGAGAGAGGGACAAGACTGTGGATGATACATTCATTGATTGATGGATGTTTGGAGAGATGGGGGCTGTTTCTGTATTGTATATACCCCTGTCCAGAAAACTACTACCATCCCTTAGACCCTGCCTGGTACACATCCAGAAAACTACTACCATCCCTTAGGCCCTGCCTGGTACACATCCAGAAAACTACTACCATGTTCTGTTATAATCTCCACCCGGCACAGCCAGAAGAGTACTGGCCACCCCACATAGCCTGGTTCCTCTCTAGGTTTCTTCCTAGGTTTTGGCCTTTCTAGGGAGTTTTTCCTAGCCACCGTGCTTCTACACCTGCATTGCTTGCTGTTTGGGGTTTTAGGCTGGGTTTCTGTACAGCACTTTGAGATATCAGCTGATGTACGAAGGGCATTATAAATAAATTTGATTTGATTGATTGATCCCTTAGGGCCTGCCTGGTACACATACAGAAAACTACTACCATCCCTTAGACCCTGCCTGGTACACATCCAGAAAACTACTACCATCCCTTAGGTCCTGCCTGGTACACATCCAGAAAACTACTACCATCCCTTAGGTCGTGCCTGGTACACATCCAGAAAACTACTACCATCCCTTAGGCCCTGCCTGGTACACATCCAGAAAACTACTACCATCCCTTAGGCCCTGCCTGGTACACATCCAGAAAACTACTACCATCCCCTTAGGCCCTGCCTGGTACACATCCAGAAAACTACTACCATCCCTTAGGCCCTGCCTGGTACACATCCAGAAAACTACTACCATCCCTTAGGTCGTGCCTGGTACACATCCAGAAAACTGCTGCATAGACATAAGACATGTTGACATAAACTATTATTATGCGGGAGACCATGGCAGCTCTTACAAAAGACTACACTGAGACACATATGCACTCACGAACAAACATCATACAGCTTACACACTTTATCTCCCCATCAGCAGCATGCTTAGTGAAGACTGGTTCAGGAGCTGCAGCACAGACATTAAATGGATTATTCTACCAACACAGACAGACAGAGACAGACTTAGATAGTGTGAAAGGGGGGAGGAGGGTGAGAGATGGAAATAGAAAGAGAGCAAACTGTATGTGTGAGAGAGAGAAAGAGCTGACAGAGAACACATGCATAAGAGAGAGAAAGATTGAGAGGCGAAAGGGAGGGGGTTAAGAGAGAGTGTGACTTGGGAAAAATGCCAAGAAAAATCTCTGTCCCAAGCGGCCAACCTCCACATTTTCCCTTTAAAAAGAGAGCGGGGATGAGTCATAGGACAGTGTATAGGATATCAGATAGACAAATACATACATTATTGTGCCAAAGATACATACACAGCCAGGACACACACACACACATTAAAAAGCGCAGTACAGTTCAAACAGGCAGACAGAAACAGACAGGGTCAAAAACAGTAGAGGACACACAACCACAGGTGCAGGTGCAGGTGCACAGAAACATGCATGAACATACGTACACACACACACACAGGATAGTGTCTAGACCTACTGAATGAAGGCTGGTGTCTAGACCTACTGAATGAAGGCTGGTGTCTAGACCTACTGAATGAAGGCTGGTGTCTAGACCTACTGAATGAAGGCTGGTGTCTAGACCTACTGAATGAAGGCTGGTGTCTAGACCTACTGAATGAAGGCTGGTGTCTAGACCTACTGAATGAAGGCTAGTGTCTAGACCTACTGAATGAAGGCTGGTGTCTAGACCTACTGAATGAAGGCTGGTGTCTAGACCTACTGAATGAAGGCTGGTGTCTAGACCTACTGAATGAAGGCTGGTGTCTAGACCTACTGAATGAAGGCTGGTGTCTAGACCTACTGAATGAAGGCTGGTGTCTAGACCTACTGAATGAAGGCTGGTGTCTAGACCTACTGAATGAAGGCTGGTGTCTAGACCTACTGAATGAAGGCTGGTGTCTAGACCTACTGAATGAAGGCTGGTGTCTAGACCTACTGAATGAAGGCTGGTGGAGAAAGACTTAGTCTTAATCCATATTACACAATAGTGACAAAGATAACAAACTCAAGATAGACAACAGCCTGTCGTTTCCAATGGGAGCAAATGAATTATAGTAGGCAGAACAAGCAAGGTGGGCCGAGCCGAGCACGAGCTAGCGAGATCCTATTTGCCACGTTCTAGCATGTATTCCCATATTTCCGTTAGGGATTTCCTACTCTGAAGTGCGGGTGTGCAAATAACTCAATTCACCCTTGCACGCCTTCTAAACAATGGCATTTTTAGAAACTTTCGCAAAGTCTACAAAACTTAGTCCACTTTGTTTGTAATAGATTCTAGTTTTTGGGAAATAAAACTGCATTGAGGTCAAATGCATCATAGATGACAAAATGTGCAGAATGTTGGCAGAAATCATCTCACTCCATCCTCTCCCACTGCCAGCCACTGGGATTCCTCTCATCACCATATTTGGTAGTGAGTGGAAATGCAAACCAGATTCTTTAGATTTATACATCCGGTCAAACATCTGTCTCGTTCTATCTGTGCTAATGAGACCTGCATATAGCCTATATGTTATGTACAGCCTTATACAACACACCAAAACCTACCATACATGTTCTGCTCTAGCCCCGTGCAAACTCACCTGACAACTAATAAATTAACTGGGCTAATCATCAAGGGCTTGACTAGTTGAATCAGGTGTGCCAGCTAGGTGTGGGCAGGAACGAAAAGAAGAATCCATAAGAAACAATTATAGTCAGTCAGTCTGCAATTGACAAACCCTGGGCTGGAGTCAAGCTGCTGCTCCTTGGTTCAGTAAAGCAATAATAATAATAATAATAAATGCCATTTAGCGGACGCTTTTATCCAAAGCGACTTACAGTCATGTGTGCATACATTCTACGTATGGGTGGTCCCGGGAATCGAACCCACTACCCTGGCGTTACAAGCGCCATGCTCTACCAACTGAGCTACAGAAGGACAACAAGTTTCTCCACAAATCTTTAACTCCCTGACCTTCCCGTCTTCCTCTGGTGCAGAGGCTCTGTGGAGGACAGAGGTTTAATACTGCTGAGTTGACTAGCACTGGTCAATTATCTTTATAAATCTCTACTCAGCAGAAAGACCGGAGGGAGAGAGGGATGAAGGGCGGCGTGAAGAGAGAGAGAGAGAAATCTATGCCCTGAGAGCCTCATGGCTTTTTAAAAGTTTGTGTGTGTCAGAACACACTCAGCATAAAAAACAAAGTCTTACACATGTACTGAGCATGTTTGAGTCTGACTGGGAGACTTATACTACACAAGTGGATGCAACTATTAGCATATTCTGAATGTGAAACCATAGATGCGATAAAGAGGTCAATGGAACTCAACCCAAGCAATAGAAATGCCATGGAAACGCGTGGGGGAAAGATCCAGCATCTTCTCATTGTCCCCCAGCAAAATGATCCTACTTTTAGGCTATTGTTTCTGTGTGTATTTCACACCATGTTGAGGCAAACCATTTGAGTTGTAATGCTTGTATGGATGTCAACCCCAATACATGTTCATGTCATCGTCACCAATCAACTGCATTGCAGTTCAAAAACGACTTGGACTACCACCACAGATTTCTGTATGCTAGCTATGCTACCAGCTCATATGAATGGGAGTTAGCATTTAGCAGTCACTCCTTCTAAACCTGAAAAGTAACAACTTCTAAATGATATGCAGTGAAAACAGCCAAACATCAAAATGGGACTTTAGTAGCCACATTGTCGGTCTGTTACAATACATCAATCATGACTGATTGTGAGGTCAGATTGGTTGAACGAGCGCCAATCCGGCGTCCTTCTCTCCCCCACGGTCTGCATTCCACTGACCTCTTTGCATCTATTGTACCATGTTTGTGCTGGAAACTGCAATGCCAAGGAAATTATAGTCCTCGGGAGCAAAAGATCGTAGCCTGGTCCCAGATCTTGTTTGTGCCATCATTCCAACTGTTTGGCATGACAAGGAGTTGAAAGGAGTGGCATGATGGCACGGAAAGACTGGTACACAAGCTATAAGAGCTTAGCCTGAAGCTACACATTTTTCCATGCCTAATAAACCATTCCAAGCTTGTAAACTGTTTAGTTGAATCGTTAGGACCCCTGGAAAAGAGTAGGTGCCAGGAAGATGTATTTAGCCAGATGTGGAAGGTAGCCACTAGCTAATAGCTTCACAGCAAATGGCAAACTTTCCCTCACTCCCTGTGCCTAGAAACCTTATGGATTACCAGGTACCAGGTGAAAGGTGGATACTGGGGTGTATTTATTATACACCATCTTCCAACGAAAACAGTTTACAGTTTAGGAACCAATGGAAGCAAACGGAACGAAACGGGGAGAGACCTACCTGAATCTGTCCAATAGAAACTCTTGTTTTCAGTGCAAAACGTTTTCCTTTTGGAGTAAACGGTTTCTGTTGCAAAACAGAATCGGCGTAATGAAAGGGCCTACACCGCTGGTGAATTTGGTGTCCGTCTGTACTGTGGTTTTGTATTGCGAACACTGACTGCTAATCTAGTCTTGCAACACAGAGCCTACACAGGGAAATGCAATGGGTAACCCGAGTAATGATATACAACTTTGGACTAGAAGAAGCATGTGCATGCTTAACTAGGGAGACTCAAACATTGACCAGAGTTGGAACAGTTTACTGTCATCCAAAGACAAGTAATTAGTTTAATCAATGACAAGCAAACATTTGGTTGACAAGTCAATCTTCAGCTTGTGGTTGTAGTTAAACCAACCCATTTCCCCTGTTAGGGTTTTGCTTACTTTCAAGAGCTATAGTCAAATGCCTCAAAGTATGTGATGAGAGTGCATCATGTCTAACATAGAATGTTTTATTTCAAAGGGGTGTCAGTTTGGTATCAGGTGCGTGTCTAGATTAAAATGAGGTGGGGGCTTTCAACACGGTGACTCAAATGACAATCACGGTGAATCGACAGGGAAACGAACGCCCATGCATCATATGGCACGGCCGATACACTCAATCGCACGTGAACAATCGAATAACTCAAACACAGTCAGACAGGTATGCAATGCAAAAACCATATGTATAACCTGTAGATAAACAGCAAGCAAACACCCCAGGGGTAAGAGTTGACAACTGTTTGCTAAGTGTTTGGGGACAGGGGTGTTCAATCACGGTCCAGCTCTAGCTTACTTAGCGAACCTTTGCAAATAGTTCATGTCAAACAGAACTATCTAACCAGTTGAGTATGGCATGGCTTGTGGTCAAAATTCATGTTGCTAGCTAGTGATCTAATTAGTTGAGTATGGTTGTTCAATGACAAATAGCTACAGGGTACCGTTAATTACTAGCTAGTTAGTTAGCTTGACAAATATATAAACTAATGTTGTAGCCACCGATGGAACAATGACACAGATATTTCACCGGATGTATAAATGTGAGGCATCCTCTTGGCGTTTCCACTCACCACTAAATATGGTAGTGACAGGAAGCCCACTGTCCAGCAGTGGGAGAAGATGGAACGAGATGGATTTAGGCAGAAATTCTGCAAATGTTCTCATCGATGAAACATTTTATCTCAATACAGTGCTGTTCCCCAAACTAAAATCTGCTGGACAAAGTTTTGTAAACATTACCCTTTACAAAGTTTGTTTTTTAAAATCACATTGTTTAGAAGGACTGCAAAGGGAAATGTAGTTATTGCACACGCGATTTTCAGAGTATGCGTTCCCTAACGAAAATATGGGGAAACATGCTAGAACACATAAATAATATCTCGCTAGCTCGTGCTTGGTTCTGCACACTATGACTCATTTGGTCTTATTGGAAATGACAGGCTGTCATCTATCTTGGTTTAGTTATATATATCTTTGTTGTAGCTATGACATCTCGCTAGTTAGCTAGCTAGTAATATTTACAACTTCTATAGAGCAAGCAGACTTTTCCAACGACTTCATAAAAGCTGACCTGGCATTAGCTATAAAGTGACCACTGACAAAGACCAATCTAACAATGGTTAGAAGGCAAGACCAGGGATGTATTCTTTACGCAAATGCTGTTACAACACGTGTATTAAACGGAACAAAACGGGGAGGGACTTACCTGAATTTGTCCAATATAAACTCTTGTTTTGCTCCGTTTGCTTCTTAAAAACAGTAAATGGTTTACTTAATGAATATGCACCACCATTCCAGCCAATGAGAGGACACAATGCATGTGAACAGGACACAGATAGATAGAGGCCTCATCTTTGTATCTATCTGTGACATTATAGCATCTCCCTTTTTAAAGTAGTCAGTTTTCTTCTTCATTGGCTGATAGCTCCTAATTCATAAGAATCCCCACCCAGTTGACTACTTTTAAAATGGTGAAAGCTCTCAATAGCAATGTCCATGCTAAAACTGCTTATATCCATGATGAGTCTGTCTCTATGACAACAGGCACAACTCCAATATAAAGTCATTTTTTCCAAATTACCGAAATGCCACGTGAGGCCACTTATATCAATGCATTCGTAACAACCTAACCACTACGAAATGTGTAATATATTACAAAAGCATCACGTAGCAAATTAGCAATTAAATGTTTTGTTGATCAAATTCGACACTCATTGACCTCCAAAGACAAATTATTTACTTCGTGGACAGATGTTGGGCGGAGTAAAACCTCTCGCCCCTCCTCTACTAGCTATTAAAGTTAGCTTGCTGACTAGCATTGGGACCAGTGCCAATGACTGCGGGCGAGCCTGCAGAAATACTAGTTATGCTAGCTAACTCACTAGCTGCAAGTCTTACCTTGATCTTAGAATCTAGGGCCCCCGTCCACCACAGCATTTAATAACCCGGTGTTAAATTGGTCCTCGCGACAAGTCCTCTTCTATATCCCCTACACGGGAACAGGCACCAGACGGTTTATACAATGACAGCCGCCCTCCTCTAGTCTGCTAATTTCATTTCGTGGCGAGATTGATGTGCCTTTGTCTGTCTGACAGTGGCCATATTGACATTAGAACGCGGGGTGAGGTTCCCTGGGATTCGTAGTTTTGGAAATTGCTGTTGCATAACGTCCCAGAAACATATGATCTTGAATGCACCCTTGATAAACGCTTTGTTTGTAACAGTATATTCGATTGACTTTGACCGCCCCCTGGCGGACTTGTTGACTAATGAGACAATCAAACTTTATCAGTGATAGAAGTTACTGATTTCCAAAAAGTTTAGAAAGTTATTCACTAAATTAGTCCGCAATCAACTGCTTTATTGTTGATGTGTTCTCATCGAGTGGTGCGTGTGCGTGTGCGTGTGCGTGTGCGTGTGCGTGTGCGTGTGCGTGTGCGTGTGCGTGTGCGTGTGTGTGTGTGTGTGTGTGCTTATGTGGTCCTGGTCTGGGAGAGAGAGAGAGAGAGAGAGTGCCTGTTAAGTCTATGGGAGAGGGCAAGGGCAGGCTTGGAGTCACAGGCATGATGGAGGGTAAAAACCAATCACCCTTTCAAGCCTAACTTAACAGTAAGCTCTCTATAAGGGACGAAGCAAAGTGTTAGAACAGACGTTCTCTGTTGGCCATGTTATTGTCTACCTACTCACTACAGGTAAAACTGGAATACTGTGATTGGAGAAAACTCTATTCCATAGACACATTTCAATCTATCACCCTGTTGAAATCATCAACATTCAATTTATCGTATAGCAGTGATGTCATAAAGGAGGGGCGATCATCATAATTAGATTGGGGTGACATGTTAGATGTCCTTTATGACATCATAGCCCACTGTATTGCACAACAGTCCAATCAAACATTGTTAACACCACAACTTGCCTACCTCTTTCGAGAGTAGTTGCTTTTTCAATTTGCTCAGCAACCAAACTGATTGAGAGATGCTTTAAAATGTTGTCTTTGTTAATTTGTTGGTGGCTTTGTTGGTGGCTTTCCACAGTCTGGGCGGCAAGGATTTCAAGAGGCCCTGACGCCCCTATTGTCATATTTGGATCCCCATTAGCTTTTCCCGCAGCAGCAGCTATTCTTCCTGGAGCCCACACAAAAATATAAAACACGACAAGTTACAAAACACTGATACGCTGATAGACAAGAACAGTCACACATTATTTTAATATAACAAAGTACTAACAATGTAACTAAAGAATAATGTGTGTATTAGAGTGTGTCTGTGTGTATCATTTCTCAATCCCTATTGTGCCATGATGTTGTTTTATAAATGTTTTAAAGGTAATTTTGCTGTTTGCCTGAGGAATTGGAGATGGATGAGAGTTACATGTGATTATGGCTCTGTATAACACTGTGCATTGCCGGGAATTCGTTTTGGACTTGGGGACTGTGAAGGGACCCCTGGTGGCATGACTTGTGGGTTATGTATGGGTGTCTGAGTTATATATTATTTCTCATTAAAAAGTTGAAGATAAGCAGTTAATATCTTGTCAACCCTCTGCCGACAGACATGGTTGTCCTGTCCTAGCTCCTAGCCAACTTTGTAGTAATTTTTTTTAACATAATTTGCTCCAAAAAGGTTTTTTGCATTATTACCTACAGACAAAAATAACTTTGGGATATTGGATCAGTGGTCACTGACTAGCATTTAGATCATAAATTAGACTTCCCTGAATTGGATACTTTGTTTGAACTTCCTGAGGCAGTTCCATTCATCCTGGGAGCTGCTCCAAGACGCAGTAGCAGTAGAAGAGGAAAAATAAGTGGTCTCGTAGTCAGACTCAGGAGATGTGCATACCAACTACAGCTTCCAAGAAAATTACTCGGTAACGTTCAGTCCCTGGACTATAAAGTCGATGAGCTCAGAGCGAGGATCTCTTTCCAGAGAGACATTAGGGACTGTTACATACTCTGTTTTTACGGAATCATGGCTCCCTCTGGATATACTTTCCCTGTCCATTCAACCAACGGGGTTCTTCGTCCACCGTGAGGACAGGAAGAACAAACTCTCCAGGAAAAAGAAAGGCGGAGGTGTATGTTTCATGATTAACTACTCATGGTCCTTTTGTTTTCCCAATCTGGAATACCTCACCATCAAATGCTGGCTGCATTACCTCCCAATATAATTTTATTCGGTCATCGTCATGGCAATGTACATTACCCCCATGCCAACACCACGACGGCTCTCAAGGAACCATATTGGGCCTCTCGAGTGGCACAGTGGTCTAAGGCACTGCATCGCAGAGCTAGCTGTGCCACTAGAGATTCTGGGTTCGAGTCCAGACTCTGTCGTAGCTGGCCGCGACCAGGAGACCCATGGGGCGGCGCACAATTGGCCCAGCATCTTTAGGGAGGGGAGGGTTTGACCGGCAGGGATGTTCTTGTCCCATCGCGCACTAGCAACTTCTGTGGCAGACAGTGCACGTTGATACGGTCTCCGGGTGTACAATGTTTCCTCCAACACGTTGGTGCGGCTGGCTTCCGGGTTAAGGGGGCATTGTCACAAGAAGCAGTGAGGCTTGGTTGGGTTGTGTTTCGGAGGACGCACGGCTCCCGACCTTCGCCTCTCCTGAGTCCGTATAGGAGTTGTCTTGTCTTTGGCTATGTCGGATTAAGTGATATGACATGCTATTCTATAGAATCCTTTCTCCGTAATTAATATTACCTGATTGAGCTAATCATGTAAATGTAATTAACTAGAGAGTAGGGGCACCACGAAATAATATTTATATAGCTGTTATCTTCCGAATAAACTCTTAAAGACCTAGTAATATTTTACATCAATAGCATTCAATATTAATCGTCACCTTAATTCAGTCTCATCTGAAAGTTGTACATTCTTGGTTATCTTCACGAACCCTGGCTAACAAGTTGAATCAGCAATGCAAAATTGGGTTTAATTATTTATTTACTAAACACCTAACTAATCACACAGAATTCCATATACACAGAATTAATCATACCTTGATTACAAATTACGTCATAAAGGAAACCGTCCCTAGCGGGTGGAACAGATATGACAGCTGGTTACACAAAAGAAAAGGGCTGGGTTTCAGTGAAAGAGCGGGAAGACTGAGGACCAAAGGAAGAAGCTGTACTATAGTAAATACAGTATTTTAAGCATTCT
Source organism: Oncorhynchus gorbuscha (assembly GCF_021184085.1). NCBI lineage: Eukaryota > Metazoa > Chordata > Actinopteri > Salmoniformes > Salmonidae > Oncorhynchus > Oncorhynchus gorbuscha. The sequence continues at coordinate 14,261,031 of NC_060189.1, forward strand.
AAATTACCGCCCATTTGGAAAAGGAAAATGCAATAAATATTTACTCTGAGCTGCGCTTCGGTAGGTTGGTGGTAGATGGAAGGCCGTGTTGCCAAACCGAGTCCTTTGTCCTTTGAAGAATGTCTCTGGTGGTCAATTGGATACGTTGTAGTAACGTCGTTGTGTGATAGACAGAATACTCTGTCTGTTCCTTCCTAACCCTCGTTTGCAGCTGCTGTTGCTAACTCAACGGCTAGGAGGTATCACTTCTGTAGTGAATCAGTGTTCAAAGTTCATACCATTCGCAACCAAAGCTCACACTGATGTTGCTTCGTTCTGTAGTTATTATCTGAACCATTCTGACATCGGACCGTCGTCCTGACATCCTCGGAACCAGGAGGTTATATTTTCGTCAAGGGCTTATATAGTGGAGGGAGAAAAGGGGTGTGTTTCATAGTTTACAACCTATGTCTCTTCACGTGAGCTGGCCACTGAGTCGGCCTAATTCAATCATGAAAACCTAATTCTCACATTTTCGAAGCTAAAATCTAAATTTCATCTCATCACGAATAATTTCATATTCAAACACTTAAATTGAACAACAATTCCATGTGAATCCGATAACTCTGATGTGTAGACTTTACACTGTAGAGTTTATGTCATCTTATCATTGATGAGAATGTCTCAGATGACAACCGAATTGACATCATATTTATTAATAAGTACCACTACATACAGTGCCTTGCGAAAGTATTCGGCCCCCTTGAACTTTGCGACCTTTTGCCACATTTCAGGCTTCAAACATAAAGATATAAAACTGTATTTTTTTGTGAAGAATCAACAACAAGTGGGACACAATCATGAAGTGGAATGACATTTATTGGATATTTCAAACTTTTTTTAACAAATCAAAAACTGAAAAATTGGGCGTGCAAAATTATTCAGCCCCCTTAAGTTAATACTTTGTAGCGCCACCTTTTGCTGCGATTACAGCTGTAAGTCGCTTGGGGTATGTCTCTATCAGTTTTGCACATCGAGAGACTGACATTTTTTCCCATTCCTCCTTGCAAAACAGCTCGAGCTCAGTGAGGTTGGATGGAGAGCATTTGTGAACAGCAGTTTTCAGTTCTTTCCACAGATTCTCGATTGGATTCAGGTCTGGACTTTGACTTGGCCATTCTAACACCTGGATATGTTTATTTTTGAACCATTCTATTGTAGAGTTTGCTTTATGTTTTGGATCATTGTCTTGTTGGAAGACAAATCTCTGTCCCAGTCTCAGGTCTTTTGCAGACTCCATCAGGTTTTCTTCCAGAATGGTCCTGTATTTGGCTCCATCCATCTTCCCGTCAATTTTAACCATCTTCCCTGTCCCTGCTGAAGAAAAGCAGGCCCAAACCATGATGCTGCCACCACCATGTTTGACAGTGGGGATGGTGTGTTCAGGTTGATGAGCTGTGCTGCTTTTACGCCAAACATAACGTTTTGCATTGTTGCCAAAAAGTTCAATTTTGGTTTCATCTGACTAGAGCACCTTCTTCCACATGTTTGGTGTGTCTCCCAGGTGGCTTGTGGCAAACTTTAAACAACACGTTTTATGGATATCTTTAAGAAATGGCTTTCTTCTTGCCACTCTTCCATAAAGGCCAGATTTGTGGAATATACGACTGATTGTTGTCCTATGGACAGAGTCTCCCACCTCAGCTGTAGATCTCTGCAGTTCATCCAGAGTGATCATGGGCCTCTTGGCTGCATCTCTGATCAGTCTTCTCCTTGTATGAGCTGAAAGTTTAGAGGGACGGCCAGGTCTTGGTAGATTTGCAGTGCTCTGATACTCCTTCCATTTCAATATTATCGCTTGCACAGTGCTCCTTGGGATGTTTAAAGCTTGGGAAATATTTTTGTATCCAAATCCGGCTTTAAACTTCTTCACAACAGTATCTCGGACCTGCCTGGTGTGTTCCTTGTTCTTCATGATGATCTCTGCGCTTTTAACGGACCTCTGAGACTATCACAGTGCAGGTGCATTTATACGGAGACTTGATTAGACACAGGTGGATTGTATTTATCATCATTAGTCATTTAGGTCAACATTGGATCATTCAGAAATCCTCACTGAACTTCTGGAGAGAGCTTGCTGCACTGAAAGAAAAGGGGCTGAATAATTTTGCACACCCAATTTTTCAGTTTTTGATTTGTTAAAAAAGTTTGAAATATCCAATAAATGTCGTTCCACTTCATGATTGTGTCCCACTTGTTGTTGATTCTTCACAAAAAAATACAGTTGTATATCTTTATGTTTGAAGCCTGAAATGTGGCAAAAGTTTGCAAAGTCGCAAGGCACTGTATGTTCAATTGGTCGGATTACCAGAATATAGTTAATTTCCCCCCACCTTCTGATGTTCCCAGAATCTCTATGTTAACCAAGGGGTTTTCAAATTTCACATCAGTAGGTTAGAGAGAGGAAAACGGGGGGGAAGAGGTATTTATGACTGTCATAAACCTACCCCCCCGGGCAACGTCATGACAGAGTTGCAGCATGAGACAAGACTGTAACTACCAATTGGATACCACAAAATACGGGAGAAAAAAGGGTGAAAAAGAAAATAAGGAAAAAAAAGAAGAAGAAAAGAGAACTACACTGGACTTTGTGCAAACTGGAAACCGCATATCCTGAGACCCCTAAATTCCGGATTGCCTCTCCAAATATTATCGACGTATACACTGATACCCTGACTACATGGCTCGCATCGCGTGATTTAGAAATCTATGTTATTCAATTATTGCACCCACACTGCTCGCGTCCGTCTGCGTAGCCAAGGGCTAAAATAGAAGTCATTCCTATTTCTGACACAGATCGCGCTGCAAGTCCTGCCTCTCCCATCTCCTCATTGGTTTATAGAAGCAGGTACCCACGTGCCATCTCCTCATTGGTTAGACCCACGTGGGTGATTGAAAGATGAACTGTGTTGCCAGTTGTCGTGGTAATACTATGAAAGTTTAGATGCCAATCACTGTACAAGTTCAACGATGAAAAAGCCTGGAAGGAGGAGAGATGACTAGAAACGATTCAGGTTGACCGTTTTTATGTGTGGATTAATTGTCGGAGTAGAAGACCTTGTGCATTTCAGGTAAAATAACAACCTAATGTTTATATCCCAGGACAAATTAGCTAGCAACAGCAAGCTAACTAGCTAAATTGCCATAAATGTTTAACGCTTTTTGACCTGTCTCCAAATTAGGGTCATTGGTTCAGAGTTTGTTTTGATATATTAACCTGCGTGTCGTGATCGCGTTTGGTGTAGGGGGACAGAATTAATTTATGCATGATGGCGCACCGGCAAGGTGACTGGGAACATGGACGTGTACAAACAGACCAGCTATGTTCTCCTTATGGCTATCAAAGAGGCAAAACGACAGTTCAGGGACAAAGTGGAGTCACTTTTCAAAGGCTTAGACAAGACATATGTGGCAGGGACTCCAGACAATAACAGATTATGAAGGGAAAGCCAGCCACCGTCATCTCGCTGCCGGACCAGCTAAACACCGTCTTCGCACATTCAAGGTAAATGCTGAGCTGCCAACGTGGGCCTCTGCAGCTCACGAGAACTTTGAGCTCTCGTTCTCCGTGGCCAACGTCAGTAAGACATTCAGGCGTGTTAACCCTCGCAAGTCTGCCAGCCCAGACGGCATCCCAAGCCAAGCACGTGCAGATATCTTTCACTATCCCAGTCTGTTGTCCCCACTTGCTTCAATATGTCCACCATTGTTCCTGTACCCAGGAAGGCAAAGGTAACTTAACTAAATTTCTATCGCCCCGTAGCACTCACATCTGTCATCATGAACTGCTTTTAGATGCTAGTTAGTGAATTATATCACCTCCAATTTACCTGACACCCTAGACCAGGCCTGGGCAATTATTTTCCATGGAGGGCCTCATTAGAATCATATTACAGGATTATACATCATGTGTATGACTGTGTTGACAGATATCTACTGTAAATCACGTCCGGATATGCTACTTATTTTACTTTCTTAACATGCACAAAAATAAATCACATCCATGTTCTCCTTTTGGTAGGTATTTTCATTATTAAACATGCAATGAACTACACGGAGGGAAAATTACACTGTCCATTCAGCACCACGGACAGAGCTCTTGTTAACGGGTATGCACAAAAACCCAAGAAAGTGAGAGAGCTCAACATCACATTTAATCTACGCCATCAGTGTGAGGAGTGAAGTCTCTGATGGGCATTGACTAAAGCAGTGAAGTCAGGTATAGTTTCTGACGTCGCTATGCGCAGGATTGCTGAGAGGTGGGAGTCAGTAAGAGATGATCTGTGCCTTGACTTGTTATATTTCATCACTGAAAATGTCTGTTCACATACATAGGTTGACTCAAACAGTACAAACATCTTCTGAGCATGACTCCTAATCTTTGGAAAGTTTTGTTCAAAAGATGCATAGAACCTCGTCAGTGACATTGTTTTGAATAGTTCTCCAATTACTGCATCAGACTGAAGATCAATAAGCTCAATTTGCAGGTCATTGGGATCGTTAACCACATTGAAGGTGAAAGGAGAGGAATCCAGCAGCATGTCATTTTCCAACACATTGAAATGCTCAAAATGATGAAAAAACTCACAGTTCAAAGCAGCAGCCATGTGTACTTCTCCCGCTGGTCATCTGATAGGGAACAGACTAGTAGTGTCATCTGATAGGGAACAGACTAGTAGTGTCATCTGATAGAAAACAGACTAGTAGTGTCATCTGATAGGGAACAGACTAGTAGTGTCATCTGATAGGGAACAGACTAGTAGTGTCATCTGATAGGGAACAGACTAGTAGTGTCATCTGATAGGGAACAGACTAACATACTAGTGTCATCTGATAGGGAACAGACTAGTAGTGTCATCTGTCCTTCTCTGTAGCTCAGTTGGTCATCTGATAGAACAGACTAGTAGTGTCATCTGATAGGGAACAGACTAGTAGTGTCATCTGGGTAGTGGGTTCGATCCCCGGGACCACCCATACGTAGAATGTATGCACACATGACTGTAAGTCACTTTGGATAAAAGCATCTGCTAAATGGCATATATTATTATTATTATTATTATCTGATAGGGAACAGACTAGTAGTGTCATCTGATAGGGAACAGACTAGTAGTGTCGGAAGGTGGGTGAGATTGTTGGCTTCTACTTGGTGGGTCAGGAGGAGTAATTTTCCCCTGAAGGCTTTGACAAGGATGTAAATCTGATGTGCAAAAAGGCCCTTCCCATGTAGTTTGGAATTCAATTCATTCATGAGAGCCATAATGTCCACGGTGAAGGCAAAATCAGCCAACTTTTCTTTATCTTGTCCACATATTTTCCATTCATCTCCAAAAACTCAGCAATCTCCAACTTCAGGTCCCATACCCTTTTAAGCATCTTTCCCAAACTCAGCAATCTCACGTTTGTGTGGTAGGGGAGATCTGCATGGCCCGACTCTGTCACTTCCAACAGTGAGACAAACTGCCTGTGGTTTTAAGATTTTGCTACTTGATCTTGTGTCCTTTTCAAAAGGCCACGTTTTTTCCTGTCAAGTTTGGACACCCATCAGTGGTCACACTGGATAACTTTTCAAAACTCAAAAACGTATATAGCCTCGCTCTGTTATTTTTCACTGTCTTTTTACTGGTGTTTTTATTTCTTTACTTATCTATTGTTCACCTAATACCTATGTTTTACTTACAAATCGCAGGGCCTGTAAGTAAGCATTTGACTGTAAGGTTTACCCCTGTTGTATTTGGCGCACGTGACAAATACACTTTGATTTGATTTGAACTGTGCCGTGTCATTTGCATCACTGCTCTCATCCAGGGCCAAGGAGAAATAGGTGAAATCCTTTACCTGGTCTTTCAACTGTTGTTCCATATTCTCTGCGATGTCCTCAACACGATGTGTCACTGTTCATCTTGACAGGGAAATATTTTCAAACAGCTCTTTCACTCTCAGGCTCTTATCTTGTCATTGCTGCAGAGTCAATGAAACATTCTTTAATGAATTTGCCTTCAGTGAATGGCTTGCTATGTTTAGCCATTTTGCGGGACAATACATACAGTTGATGTCAGAAGTTTGCATACATCTTAGCCAAATACATTCAAATTCAGTTTTTCACAATTCCTGACATTTGATCCTAGTAAAAAATTCCCTGTCTTAGGTCAGCTAGGTCAGCTCGCACATGCTTTAGCAGTTCTGCCCACAAATTCTCTGTAGGATTGAGGTCAGGGCTTTGTGATGGCCACTCCAGGACATTGACTTAGTTGTCCTTAAGCCATTTTGCCACAACTTTGGAAGTATGCATGGGGTCATTGTCCATTTGGAAGACCCATTTGCGACCAAGCTTTAACTTCCTGACTGATGTTTTGAGATGTTGCTTCAATATAACCACATCATTTTCCTACCTCATGATACCATCTATTTGGTTAAGTGCACCAGTCCCTCCTGCAGCAAAGCACCCCCACAATATGATGCTGCCACCCCCGTGCTTCACGGTTAGGATGGTGTTCTTCAGCTTGCAAGCCTCACCTTTTTTCCTCCAAACATGACGATGGTCATTATGGCCAAACGGTTCTATTTTGTTTTATCAGACCAGAGGACATTTCTCCAAAAACTACAATCTTTGTCCCCATGTGCAGTTGCAAACCGTAGTCTGGCTTTTTTATGGCGGTTTTGGAGCAGTGGCTTCTTCCTTGCTGAGCAGCCTTTCAGGTTATGTCGATATAGGACTTGTTTTACTGTGGATACAGATACTTGTGTACATGTTTTCTCCAGCATCTTCACAAGGTCCTTTGCTGTTGTTCTGGAATTGATTTTCACTTTTTGCACCAAAGTACGTTTATCTCTAGGAGACAGAACGCATCTCCCTCCTGAGCGGTATGACAGCTGCGTGGTCACATGGTGTTTATACTTGCGTACTATTGTTTGTACAGATGAACATGGTACCTTCAGACGTTTGGAAATTGTTCCCAAGGATGAACCAGACTTGTAGAGGTCTACAATTTATTTTCTGAGGTCTTCCCATGATGTCAAGCAAAGAGGCACTGAGTTTGAAGGTAGGCCTTGAAATACATCCACAGGTACACCTCCAATTGACTCAAATGATGTCAATTAGCCTATCAGAAGCTTCTAAAGTCATGACATAATTTTCTGGAATTTTCCAAGCTGTTTAAAGGCACAGTCAACTTAGTGTATGTAAAATTCTGACCCACTGGAATTGTGATACAGTGAATTATAAGTGAAATAATCTGTCTGTAAACAATTGTTGGAAAAAGTACTTGTGTCATGCACAAAGTAGATGTCCTAACCGACTTGCCAAAACTATAGTTTGTTAACAAGAAATTTGTGGAGTGGTTGAAAAACGAGTTTTAATGACTCCAACCTAAGTGTATGTAAACTTCCGACTTCAACTGTAGCTAGCTCTCGCAATTCCGTAATTTGCTGAATGCAGCTTTGAATTGGTAGGATATACAGTGGGGAGAACAAGTATTTGATACACTGCCGATTTTGCAGGTTTTCCTACTTACAAAGCATGTAGAGGTCTGTCATTTTTATCATAGGTACACTGTGAGAGACAGAATCTAAAACAAAAATCCAGAAAATCATTTTTAAGTAATTAATTAGCATTTTATTGCATGACATTAAGTTCTCCCCACTGTATATAGCCTGGTTATTGTTATTTTATTGTTACTTCTTATTTTCTTTTTTCTTAAGTTTATTTAGTAAATATTTTCTTAACTCTATTTCTTGAACTGCATTCTTGGTTAAGGGCTTGTAAGTAAGCATTTCACTGCAAGGTCTACACCTGTTGTATTCGGCGCATGTGACAAATACTATTTGATTTGATGTATCTCACAGGAGAAAGCATCTGAGTGAGCAAAACAGCACCCCTCTGTCTCTATGTGCGGCAGGGTAGCCTAGTGGTTAGAGCATAGAGCATAGGGCTAGTAACCGGAAGGTTGCAAGTTCAAATCCCCGAGCTGACAAGGTACAAACTCTGTCGTTCTGCCCCTGAACAGGCAGTTAACCCACTGTTCCTAGGCCGTCATTGAAAATAAGAATTTGTTTTTAACTGACTTGCCTGGTTAATAAAAGTAAAATAAAAAATAAAAACTGTGTAGGCCATCTATCTGGTGCTGTCTGGTCCAAACGAGTGTGACATTGTTGCCGGCCGTAGCATTGAAGGCAAGGGAAGCCAGCTAGCATCTGGCCTCCCTTGATTAAAAAAAAAGTATAAAAAATTTGCCAATCATTGTTGAGCTAAACTGAGCAAGCTCAAATGTGAATGGTCCTGGCACACCCCCGAAAATGTCAAGGGACGCCAGCTTGGATTTGGCGTCACTCCTATCAAATCCCAATGAGAGCTTACATCATTAACAGAAAATCTGAATTTGTTGCATCTTGTTGTGTTGTTAGCCTCCGGTGGCTAGCCAGCTAGCTAAAATTGTCCCTTTCCTAAATTAGCCATGGATGGAGATGGGGATCCATACTGGCCAATGATTATAATAGAGATTCTGATCCAACCACTAATTCATACATTGTTGTGCCCCTGGCTCGAGAGGAAGGAAATTAGATGTAGGAGGATAATGTTAACTAGCTAACATTGCCCATGATTGGAAGTTAGGCTAGCCAGCAAGAATTTTAACCAGGTAGCCTAGGACAACAACTAATAAAAGCATGTACTGTATGACAGAGTGATAGACTGTTTCGTGAGTCAACATGTTTTTCTACTTGCGCGAAAGCGCACACACACAGAAATCAGAAACATGGACACCCACATCATATTTAGCTGACGGTGATTGGACAACATTGTTTTTGGTATATTTTAGTTGTTACTGTATACAACTAAGCAGAGGTGATTTTGATGTTGAAATGTGGAAGTTGAAATGGTGCTGGAATAGTGGAGGCGGCTCCTGTTTTCCTTGCGACTTACAGTAACTCTCTCTGGTTCTAAATCAATAGTTGTTTAGAGGTCTGAAAATGTCGTAAACATCAACTTGCTTGACCATGCTGTAGGTCATGTAACTGTCTGTTGCTGTACATGCAATATGCTTTGTGGACTTCACTGGACAGAGGTTGCTATCCAAGTGGCACAGCGGTCTAAGACATTAGAGGCATCACCTGGTTCGATCCCGGGCTGTATCACAACCGGCTGTGATCTGGAGTCCGGCGGCGCACAAAATAAAACAAAGGTATAGTTGAATTCATTCTGCCACTGTGTCTTCTTATTGTCCTGGCCTTTAGGCCTATGTCACACGTCATGAGGGGGGGGGGGGGATATGCCAGTGATTGTACCACGCACCACTGCGGTTCTAAACTAGATTTTCCAGCAGGGCTATCCAGCAAATTAGCACAGCCATTGAATTGTTTATTTATCTAGGCAAGTCAGCTAAGAACAATTTATTATTTACAATATTGGCCTATGCAGGCCAACCCATAACCCGGACAACACTGGGCCAATTGTGGGCCACCCTATAGAGGGGAGTGGACCAACAGTCTGATCAACTCTATGTGAAGATGTGGCGGGCTGCATGAGGCAAATGGTGGTCCCACCAGATACTGACTGGTTTTCTGATCCACATCCCTACCTGTTGTAAAAGTAGTCTATGTCTAACAGATGCATATCTGTATTCCCAGTCATGTAACATCCATAGATTAGGGCCTAATTCATTTATTTCAATTGACTGATTTCCTTATGTGAACTGTAGTTCAGTGAAATCTTTGAAACTGTTGTTTATAAAAAAAAAGTTGCGTTTATATTTTTTGTTCAGTGTAACATTACAGCAGCTTTCAGCATGTTTTGTTATTTCAGTATAACAAACAAGTTGTCTCTTTTACAATGGGGGTCATTTGAAAATGTTTATCCCCAATTTGCGGGCGTGGTCAAGAGGTATTCCTTATTATTACGTGAATATCGACTCAGGAGTATTTGTGTAACCATGTAAACAACTAAACATTTGAAAAGTAGTGACCTATGTTGATTTTGATTGACGGCAGCTTGAATAAATTCAACAATCGCCAAATAGCATTAATTTCACAAATCTACAAAATCTCAATAATGGCTCAGTATGTTTGAACACACCAATGAAAAGGGTCTACCCTTTAAGTGTGTCCTCATTGTGGGTTTGACCATTTCAGACATGGCTTGGATGAGCTGAAAATAACTTTCTGTAAATAGCAGACAGGATAGACACCAGAAGATGGAATGTGTTTCTTTAATTCACCGAAGTCACTCAGAGCAAAACAATTCACCTGGCCATGAGCCATCCTTCCTTCCATGTACTGCGATCCATCTGGAAGGGTCTATCCCAGAGCCTCCACAAAGCAGGATCCAGATATTCCACATCTCCTTAACAGCACAGGTCAGCTAATCCCTGAGACAACAATTACATCAGCTGGCCAGAGCAACACACACATTCATTCACTCGCGCAAATATATTCTGAAATCATGCACACTGACGCAAATACATACGCACACACAGCATGGGTGTGTACAAGCAGTTGCCGAGAAGCAGGAACACACACACACGCACGTCAGTCACCCAGAGGGGTGGACTCAGCTTGGAGTGGCATGGTGTTCTGTCTGGAAATAAATCCAGCCACCTTAAGAGGACAGTGGTGAAACACTGGCAAGCATACAGGCTTCATGCTGCATGTAAGTAGTACACAGCAGCTTCCTCCCTTCCATCTGCACTCATCTCAACGTATGTGATTGGGGATAGACGTAGTTCTTTCTGATCAGTGCCAATTAAATAAAGGAAACCAGGAGAGAAAGCCACTTTAGACTGTTAGGATGCACCCAGTCTCCCTTCAGAACAGGGCGTGTATTCATAAGGAGTTCCATAGTAGAAGTGCTGATCTAGGATCAGCTTAACCCCGGTCCATGTAAACTTAATCAATTGCCTATGAGCTAAAAGATAACGGATCCTAGATTATTACTCCTACTCCGAGAAGCTTTATGAATATGGGCCCAGGCAAAGAGATCATATGGGCTGTTCTGCAGAGAAAGTACATCTAATTAACACAAACTTGTTTGGCTGATATATATCATACTTAATTTGCAGATGCTTTTATCCAAAGCGCCTTGTATGTGGCCCATGCAATAATCATTCAAACACACAACTTAAGCGTCTAATGTATGTATGACTCAATGATATGATAGGATGCAGGCAGTATACAGAGAGTGAGGAGGTTATGAGAAGAATACATGCTCATGTTAAGGGTAAAAAAAAGTTTCTCTTTCACATTAGACATAACAGAGAAACACTCCCTGTGGTTGTCATCAACCATTACATAGTATTCAGACTGAAGACGACAACATTACAGTGAATTGTGTGTACAGGCCAGACTGAGGAAGAATCATCACACACCACTGAGCTAACACATTTAAATTCCCTTTTCTACTGCTTAGCTAGACACATGAGATAAATGCCTGTATGCCACCAGCTCTAAAATCAGGTTAACATGAAAACAGTCAGATATCAAACAAAAGCTTTCCCTTGAGAAAAAAACAATTAAATTCCCTTGACGAAAGAAACAGAATATTACGACTGAAATGGTGAAACTGATGGAATGTTTGTTTTGTACGTGGATATCCTGGGACAGAATGGAATAGCTATGGACACCAGATACGTATATATGTAATGCTCAACAGGGAGTGGATGTGTGACGTGTATGTGATCAGTGTCTGGACCTTAACACACCTGACAAAACACACACGTCAAAAGGAAAAAACACACGGGGGCATTTTGGATATTCAGATGTCCATATTCTATGTAAGAACAAACATGCCTCCGACATGTAGAGTAAGGAATCACGTCGGCTCTATTCGTGGTATTTCTATCTGCAACATTTGGCTACGGAACGTGGCCCTGGTTGAGGAAATAGGTCCCATATGGTGAGTGAGATTATGAGATGAGCTCCACCTGATGGAATGAGAGAGTGTATGAGTGTGTGTGGATGTGTCAGGTCATACTGCTCAGAGAGAGGACAGGAGAAAGAGGAGCACAGGAGGAGAAAGAGGCAGAGGACAGCTAAAAGCACAGAAGAGGAATAGGCCCAGCCCTGCCAGACACACTGCACCCAGCGTTTGCATTGCACCGGCAACACAAACAACACAACTAAAACCAGAATGATAAAAGACTTCACATGTTAGGGGATCTCTTTGTTAGAGTTAGCCGTTGGTCCCTAAAGTCGGCTCAGATCTGCAGCACCAGTCCTGCGGCAGAGATGTTGTCCCCTCCCCCTGCAGTCTGGTAAACATCTGTGCACACCAGGTTGGGCGCCACACAGATCTCATAGTCATCCTCGTCCCAGCAGCTGACAGGCCTGGTCTCCTCTAGAGGGATCCGCTGGCTGCCCTCCTGCCGGCTCACAGAGAATGACTCGTCCATGATGAGCCGCGCCTTGCTGGGGTCGATGTCCGGTGAGCCGCACACGTGGCGGTTGGCGGTAAGCGAGGCCTTGGCCACGGCCGACATGGTGTTCTTCCACTGAGAGCCACGCGTCACAATCATGGCCTGGAACGCCAACGTGTGCACGTGGAGCCTGGACAGCGGCCGGCCTTTAGCGCTAGCTGCATTAGCGTCCACGCCGCTATCCTCATTAGCATCGCGGTAGCGCTGGTTGACCAGGCGGTAGAGCTCCCTCATCTGGTCGAGGACGGTTGCAACGCGAGGGTTAGGGTCAGAGAGTACGGTGACGTTAGAGCCCCTCAACAGGCTGAGCAGGTTGGGCAGCTCCTGCTCGTTCATCCCCAGGGAGTCGGCATTGGGCAGGACCAGACGCAGCAGGTCCCCCATTAGACCCTCATCCACAAAGCTGGCCATCTCAAAATGGACGCCCGTTCGAGGGGAGGAGGAGGAGAGGAGATTGCCCAGCCGAGAGAGCAGGTTTTTCCTCTCACCTGAAGAGAGAGCGAAAGATAAATTAGCAAAAGTAGTTAAACCAGTCTGACATCACCAAGGCCTGTTGACACAACATTGGATGCACCCCAACACACAAACACTCCCGGTATGTGCTTTCCCACGCCAACTGAGGGCCTGTGTGTCTGAGGCTACAGAGCTACTGTATAGAGGCAGGCATGTTAATCCCCTAATACCAACAGTCTGCACATCACTGGAAAACAACCCCTCAATAGCCTGCACTCCCCTCAATCACAGCAACACAAACCACTAAAATACCAACAGTCTGTTACTCAATGGGAACCAGCACTGCTCTGAAAACAGTGCTGATTCAGGATCAGGTCTGTCCATGTAATCTTATTCATTTTGATCTAAAAGATAAAGCGGATCCTAGAACAACACTCCGACTCAAAGGCTTTGTGGATACGGGCCCAGGCCTCCCTATTGGAGAACGAGCTTAGTGGCGGACGAGGTGTTGAAGTATCCCCTCACCCTGTTGGAAGGGGAAGCTGTCCATCATTTGGAGCCCACCCATCACCAGCAGGTCAGGATGGAAGTCCTGCAGCTTATCCTCAAAGTCCTCCAGTGCCGCGAGGTATGGGTTATGGTCATCACTGTGGACTATGTACCTGGACACACACACACACAGGTTAGTGAAACAAGGCAACGGTCATAATGGACTATATTACAGGTACTTCAGGCCTCGAATTTCCCGGCATCGACGCCCTTGTGTGGCCATAATTCCCCTAAAAAAAAAAATCTATGCCTTGCGGCCATTGTGCCCTTGGGCTGAATATAATAATGATTTCCCTTCGCCGAGTTCCGAAGCACCTCTCACTCACATAGCTCTCTCAGATATCTAAATTCTTATTAGCCAATGCCCGTCACGTGATCAAAGTTGACTTATTGGTCATCTTCTTGTTCTGTGGAATAAGTAAATATTTAAAACATTTATAAAACCACTGTACATCAAAAAAAGCAAATGAGGTTGATGCAACAGATCAGAACGTTTAGCTTAATGTTGATAAGCTATTTCTTCACATGATAAAATGCAGCAATGCGTCACGGCAGTAGGCTATAAGCACAAATGTTCGAAAACGCAATTAGCCGGAAAACACCGTTCTCAAAAGTGTACTGCAAATGCAAGTGGTTTCATATGACAGATGAAAATATCCTTCAGAAATTTAGAAAGAGGGAAGATCTAAAGATGCAACAACAAGTATGGGTTGTTAATATGACTAAGACGGTGTCTGCATTACACTACAGTTATTCTGCAATTACTGTGTCCAAAATACCACTTTCAAAACTGCAATTTTTTTTTGTATGTATTTTAAAATGTTGGCATCATAAGTATCATGATGTTTTGGTACCGTGATATTACAGTGGTACCAGTATAAGATGCATCACTAGTAGGTCCACACATAGATACGCACACACACACACACACACCTGTTGGGCAGACACACACCTGTTGGCCCTGCGGGCAGTGTACTGGCCCCAGGTGGCTCCAGATGGGTACTCCAGGATCAGATGGATATCAGGCTCCTCCACCACATTACCTGCAACTGGACAAACGGAGAGGGGGGTGAGAGGTGGGGGATGGAATCAAGGAGGGAGATGTTAGGTATGTGTGTGTGTGTGTGTGTGTGTGTGTGTGTGTGTGTGTGTGTGTGTGTGTGTGTGTGTGTGTGTGTGTGTGTGTGTGTGTGTGTGTGTGTGTGTGTGTGTGTGTGTGTGTGTGTGTGCGCACACACCTGTGATGTGCTGGGACAGTACATCAGCGAAGTCAGGGCTAAAGCTCCCCCCTAACAACACGTCGCAGCCCTCAGTTGCCATTCGACCAGCCATCACTGGGGCGTTGCCACCTATGGACCAGCGGTTGCCGGGCAACTCACGAGATGTCTCGACCAGCTGACTGAACAGGGTGTTGTTCATCACAAACCGCCTGAGAGAAGAGGTGGGGGAGGAAGGTACCAGAAAAAGGGAAGGTTAGAAGGTAAGAAACATTACTGCTTAAAAAGCATTACAAAACCATACCCAGAAACGTTCTACAAGTGTGTGTGTGTGTGTGTGTGTGTGTGTGTGTGTGTGTGTGTGATGCATACATGACCTCAGTATAATCAGATTAACCTACAGGATGAGTCACAGCATCAGGTAGATTAGAGTTTCATTACGGTTAGTAGAGCCAGGGCAGCACCTGTGTGTTGCATGACTCTGGGCCTTCTTCTTCTCTACATATTAGTATCAACCAGGGTTGGGGTCACTTGAGTTGAAGTCACTCAATTCAGGAAGAGATTTTAAAAGAAATTCAAACTTTTTAAATAGCTTCTCATTTTCAGTTTGAGAATTATATAAATTTTTTAAAATGATTGAATTGGAATTTCAGTTTACTTCCTGAAATTGACTGACTAATTCTAAGTGACCCCCAACCCTGGTATCATCAAGCCACAGTGCATCAGTATACACAGACTGACAGCTCCACGGTGAGAAAGGAACGCAGACTGTTTTCATTACAACTTAGTTTCACACACTGAGCACATAGCTATGCTACACTGCAACATCACAACTGAAAAGGGAGCTAAGCATTGAGAGAAAACCAGCTAATTTGCTACTTGTTGGAACAACCCACATTTCAAACAATAAAACTGGACACCTTGCCTCTGTTTTGGTAAAAATATGAGGGACGGACCTGGAGAAAGGTAGGTATAACCACTCAAAGGACTGATCATCCATGATATCAAAATTCATTGTTGCAACCATATTTTGAGGCTAAACAAGTAATAATATAATAATAATAATAATATAATAAGTGTTGGTTTACATTTACAATGTTTACAAACATTGAAGTAAAATGGGATTATATTTTGGTTTCTGTTGAGGTGTGACCGTTGAACCTAGCTCTGTCAAATTGGTTGTTGGCCAATACTAGACAGCCATTTTCAAGTCTGCCATAGATTTTCAAGTAGATTTAAGTCAAAACTGTAACTCGGCCATATAGGAACATTCACCGTCTTCTTGGTAAGTAGCTCCAGTGTAGATTTTTCCTTTAGATTATTGTCCTGATGAAAGGTGAATTCATCTCCCAGTGTCTGGTGGAAAACAGACAACCAGGTTCTCCTCTAGGATCTTGCCTGTGCTTAGCTGCATTCTGTAGTTTTTTTTTATCTTGAAAAGCTCCCCAGTCCTTAATGATTACAAGCATATGTAACGGATGTGAAATGACTAGCTAGTTAGCGGTGGTGCGCGCTAATAGCGTTTCAGTCGGTGAAGTCACTTGCTCTGAGACCTTGAAGTAGTGGTTACTCTTGCTCTGCAAGGGCTGCGGCTTTTGTAGAGCGATGGGTAACGCTGCTTCATGGGTGTCCGTTGTTGATGTGTGCAGAGGGTCCCTGATTCGAGCCCAGGTAGGGCGAGGAGAGGAACGGAAGCTAAACTGTTACCCATAACATGATGCAGCCACCACAATGGTTAAAAATATGGAGAGTGGTACTCAGTAATGTGTTGTATTGAATTTACCCCAAACATAACACTTGTAGTCATGACAAAAAAAGATTCAGTATTCATTTAGTGTCTTGTTGCAAACAGGATGCATGTTTTGGAATATTTAAAAACATCCTGTACAGGCTTCGTTCTTTTCACTGTGTCAATTAGGTTAGCATTGTGGAGTATCTACACTGAACAACAAAAAACATGTTGTGTTGGTCCCATGTTTCATGAGCTGAAATAAAAGATCCCAGAAATGTTTCATATGCATAAAAAGCATAGTTCTCTCAAATTGTGTGTACAAATGTGTTTACATCCCAGTTAGTGAGCATTTCTTCTTTGCCAAGATAATCCATCCACCTGACAGGTGTGGCATATCAAGAAGCTGATTAAACAGCATGATCATTACACAGGTGCACCTTGTGCTAAGGATAATAAAAGGCCACTATAATGTGCAGTTGTCACAACACAATGCCACAGATGTCTCAAGTTGAGAAAGCGTGCAACTGGGACTAGCCACCCGGACAGCTGATGAAACTGCAGGTTTGCACAATGGCCACTGGCACGCTGGAGAAATGTGCTTTTCACAGATGAATCCCGGTTTCAACTATACCAGGCAGATGACCGACAGCGTGTATGGCGTTGTGTGCACGAGTGGTTTGCTGATGTCAACGTTGTGAACAGAGTGCCCCATGGTGGCGGTGTTATGCGCATGCATAAGCTACTTACAACCAACACAATTTCATTTTATTGATAGAATTTTGAATGCAGAGATACGGTGACGAGATACTGAGGCCAATTTTCGTGCCATTCATCCTCCGCCATCACCTCCTGTTTCAGCATGGTAATGCACGGCCCCATGTCAAAGGTCTGTACACAATTCCTAGAAGCTGAAAATGTCCCAGTTCTTCCATGGCCTGCGCACTCAGACATGTCACCCATTGAGCATGTGTGGGATGCTCTGGATCGACAGCGTGTTCCAGTTCCCGCCAACGTCCAGCAACTTCACACAGCCATTGAAGAGGAGCAGGACAACATTCCACAATAAACAGCCTGATCACCTCTATGTATAGATGTGTTAAGCTGCATGAGGAAAATGGTGGTCACACCAGATACTGACTGGTTTTATGATCCACACCCTTATTATTATTTACAGATGCATATCTGTATGTCCAGTCATGTGAAATCCATAGATTAGGACCTAATGAATTTATTTCAATTGACTGATTTCCTTTTATGAACTGTAACTCAGTAAAACCTTTGAAATTGTTGCGTTTATATTTTTGTTAATTGTACAATGTTGTTGATCCATCCTCAGTTTTCTCCTATCACAGCCATTAAACTAACTGTTTTGAAGTCACCATTGGCCTTATGGTGAAATCCCTGAGTGGTTTCCTTCCTCTCCGGCAACATTTAGGAAGGACGCCTGTATCTTTGTAGTGAATAGGTATATTGATACACCATCTGAAGTGTAATTAATAACTTCACCGTGCTCAAAGAGATATTCAAGCTCTTCCTTTTTACCCATCTACCAATAATATATATAATATATGCCATTTAGCAGACGCTTTTATCCAAAGCGACTTACAGTCATGTGTGCATACATTCTACATCTACCCACTACCCTGGCGTTACAAGCGCCATGCTCTACCAACTGAGCTACAGAAGGCCCACAGGTGCCCTTCTTTGTGAGGCACTGGAAAACCTCCCTGGTCTTTGTGGTTTTCACTGCTCAACTGAGGGACCTTACAGATAATTGTATGTGTGGGGTACAGAGATGAGGTTGTCATTCAAGAATCATGTTAAACACTATTATTGCACACAGAGTAAGTCCCTGCAAATTATTAAGCACATTTTACTGTTGAACGTATTTAGGCTTTCCATAACAAAGGGGTCTAATACTCAGACTCAAGACATTTCAGCGTTTCACTTTTAATTCATTTGTAAAAATGTCTAAGTACATAACTCCACTTTGACATTATGGGATATTGTGTGTAGGCCAGTGACACAAAATCTAAACGTATAACTTTCTGAAGGCACTGTATGTATCATTAATGTAGCAGCTGCAGACTGCCCCTTTAAACAGAAATGGATGATAACTGGAGTCCAAGCCAAAGACTGTTGATATGAGAAGGTGTGAGACGAACGGCGTTAGACTATTAATTATGTTTAATTCCTTAGTCTACAAGGTGTGGTAGCGTATCAGGATCTTGACTGAGTGTGTACCCTGCTAACACCATGTTGTTCCTCAACTAGAAATATCCCCCCTGATCTCTTAGTTTCACACACGCGCGTGTTTCTAAGCGCCTTTGCCTTCTAACTTTGTCCTTCAGTTATTTAACACCAAGCAGTGCTTGGCCACTCACTCTGCAGCGGCTCCCGGGACAAAGAAGTAAGCGAAGCTCTGTGCCAGCTGATCAGCGTTCTCTATGTAGTCATGATGGAGAGGCTGGTCTGTGGGTGGCAGGCCGATCTTATTCAGCAACCTCACCCCGTCCACGAGGATGTCTACACAACCCCCTAAACCTGGAGGGAAAGGAGAAGGTAACAGTATATAATACTGTAGAGAATCACAACACAACCCCCAAACCTGGAGTCAGAGAGAGGAAGGTAACAGTATTTGGGAGGGAACATAATGCGATGCCCCCTGCACAGTCCCCAATCCCTGCAGTGAGCTCACTATATCTGCACCCCCCCCTTGCCAAAACAAAATCATTACTGCAAAGTCACTCATAAGTGACTCATGTATACTCACGTAGCATAATTGCACTCATGTAACTAACTGTGTATAACAAAATGCTTGTGCAAGGAACAGGAATCACTGATATTGAATTAAACAGTTGTGCAACAGCATTATATTCAAGGTTCAGAGAAATAGGGATGTGCAATACTGAGTATATGAGGGGTGAGATTATGTCTGGCCTATGCCATGATGTCTCCCATTCCTGTTGGGCTGTATAACCGCCTAGCGGGCACTGGACCGTCCACGACAGCAGGGCTCTCCAGAGAGTGGTGCAGTCTGCCCAACGCATCACCGGGGGCGCACTTCCTGCTCTCCAGGAGACCTACTGCACCCGATGTGACAGAAAGGCCAAAAAGATCATCAAGGACATTAACCCCTCGAGCCATGGCCTGTTCACACCGCTATCATCCAGAAGGCGAGGTCAGTACAGGTGCATAAATGCTGGGATCGAGAGACTGAAAAACAGCTTCTATCTCAAAGGCTATCAGACAGTTAAATAGCCATCACTAGCCGGCCTCCACCCAGTTCCTGAACTTAGTCACTGTCACTAGCCGTCCACCACACTGTTACTCAACTCTGCACCTTAGAGGCCCTATGTACATAGACATGGAACACTGGTCACTCTAATAATGTATACATATTGTTTTACTAATTTCATATGTATATAGTGTATTCTAGTCAATGCCATCCTATTTAACTATTGCAGTACATATACTATTCTACCCTATGTATTATGAAGATATACTACATATTCTATCCACATACGGTCCATAATGTCTATATATCCCATCACACACACACAAACATTTATACTCTGGACTCCAACATTACACATCCTAATATTTCTATATTTCCAGTATTTTACTTTTAGATGTGTGTATTGTTGTGATATAGATATTAGTGCATTGCTGGAGCTAGAAAAACAAGCAATTTTTGCTACACCCGCAATAACATCTGCTAAATATGTGTTTGCAACCCATAAAATGTGATCTTGTCTCTAATCTCTACATTACTCCTTGGACCCAGATTCGTGTCCAGATCTCCACAACCTTTACTCAGACTAGCCATGTGTCTGCAGAGATAACTGGGTGGGTCAGTATGTTGGTAGATACTGGGACAAGTTAACAGTGGCTTTTGGTGCCAGAATGCAGAAAAACTGTTAACACTTGTGACAGTTACAAAACTGGATGCCTTTAGTAGTCTCCAAATACATCAGGGTTCTCTCCTATGTAGCGTGTGTAAAGGAGTTTTTATGCCTAAATGCAGAGATAACACATGCTTGTTGCCCCAGAGTCCACAAAGAGTGTATATACTGATAGCTGTTCATCACTGGTTAATGGAAAACTAGTTAGGCCTAAACCAACGAAAACTAACTACATTTCCCCAATACATATACTATACAGTACTGGATTGGCAAGTTAATGTAACAAAGAACAGTAAGAAACAAATGGGTCTGACTGACAATGTCAACGATAACAAAACATTCCAGCTAGGCGACTTCCCTAATTATTATGGTACTTGGCTCACTAGCTAGCTAAAGCTACATAAAACCACAATATTTGAAAATGGTTTCATAAAAAGATGGTGGTGCTTGCTTTACCAGATAGTTTTCATACCAATCCAGAACCCCATCCAAAATGCATCTCCTCTCCTGCGCATCAAAGCAAGGTTACCTAAACCAGAGATAATACTAATGTACATGGCTAAATTGAGCTAGCTAACTGATGTTAGACTTAGCTAGCTGGTTATACAGGATTCTCACCTATCGCCACCCTGGGTCTGGCGTTGTTAATCCCCACTTTGCTTTCAGCCCGCAGCAGGGAGGACAGCACTGTGTCCAACCGGTCATCCAGCCTTGAATCCCCGGGAGGTCGGAACCAGTACGCCAGCAGAACCATCGCAAGAGACACTGCCGTCCCATACTTCATGAATGAAAACCCGCTTCCTCGCTCCATGGCCAGCAGTGGCTGCGGACTCGCCAGAACTCCTACAGCAGCAAGGACGAGAACAGCGCTAACTTGGCTTGCAAACAAACTGTATTTAAAAGATAAGTATTCCCGGGATGGCAGATGAGTTGGTGGTTTCAAGCGAGTATGCAGCAGGGTCAACAGTAGCTGTGGAGGGGGAGTGACAACAATGCGGAAGTAGCAAGCTCGGGGCGGGCACATATTCTTCGGTCGTCACGAGTTACCACAGCCCTAAACCCCGCCCTTTTCTACATGTGATTTTAAACCAAACACTGACCTTTAATCACACTGCTACATTTATGCCTAACTCTAACCTTAAATTAAAACCAAAAATCACATTTTTGTTTTCATACATTTTTATTATATAGCTATTTGTGGCTGTGTGGTAACTAGTGGAAACTAGATTCTTCGGCTTGCAGTTTGAGCTAGTCTTTACAGTGGGAGACTTTTGAGCTAGTTTGACAGTATTTCCAGGGATGGGAATAAATTACAATGACAAAATACAATTGCAAAATATCCTAAAAACCAATGTATGAAAATAAAATACAAGATCATTTTGCAAATGTAAAAATAAATGTTTTGTCACACCCGTGGTATTCGGTATGTTATAAACTGGGTGGTTCGATGCGTCGTGCTTGGGAACAGCCCTTAGCCGTAGTATATTGGCCAAATTCCACACCCCCTCGTGCCTTACTGCTTAATTATAAACTGGGTGGTTCGAGCCCTGAATGCTGATTGGCTGACAGTCGGGCATATGAGACCGAATACCACGGGTATGACAAAACATGTATTTTCACTGCTTTAATTACATTGGTAATCAGTTTATAATAGTATTAAGGGACCTTGGGGTTTGTGGTATATGGCCAATAAACCATGGCTAAGGGCTATATACAGGCACTCCACGTTGTGTTGTGTGAAAGAACCGCCCTTCGTATATTGGCCTTATTGCTTAAATATACCATGGCTGTCAGCCAATCAACATTCAGGGCTCGAACCCCTCAGTTTATAATGTTATTTATTTAACTTAGTTGAATGCTCGGTCACTCTGGATAAGAGCGTCTGCTAAATTACCAAAATGTTAATGTATATGTTTTGGGGCGGAGCTCATTAGAGTAATACTCAGCATGCTTTGCAATTGTTAATTTTTTACATATACATTTAGTTAATTTAGCAGACGCTCTTATTACATCATAGTGCCATCAGATTTTTGATGCCAATGTAGGGTGAAAGGGAGCCACAAAATTGTGAACCACTATAAAGAAATGGTATAGAAAAGTACTTTGTATTTTGAAAATACAAATTACAGTTTGTGTAGTTCAGCCCAGTGTAATACAACACACAAAATACTCAGAAGTAATTCAAATGTCTATTTGAAATGAAAATTACAGAAATACTACCCATCTCTGAGTATTTGTAGTAGATTTTCACCTACTCATGTAGACAAATTAAGTTTCTAGCTAATTTTGGATTACATTTCTGTTCAATTGTGAAAACAACGTTGTATCCATTGGTTGAATCAGTGGTACCTGAGGTCAGGTAAGTGCGCACAACGTTGTATCCATTGGTTGAATCAGTGGTACCTGAGGTCAGGTAAGTGCGCACAACGTTGTATCCATTGGTTGAATCAGTGGTACCTGAGGTCAGGTAAGTGCGCACAACGTTGTATCCATTGGTTGAATCAGTGGTACCTGAGGTCAGGTAAGTGCGCACAACGTTGTATCCATTGGTTGAATCAGTGGTACCTGAGGTCAGGTAAGTGCGCACAACGTTGTGTCCATTGGTTGAATCAGTGGTACCTGAGGTCAGGTAAGTGCGCACAACGTTGTATCGCCCTCTTGCGGTGACTCTACTAGACATAGTGTTCTACTCCAATGGTTCGCAACCTTTTTTGCTTACTGTACCACCAACTGAATTTTGCTCTGCCTGGAGTACCCTCTCATGCATGAAGTACCACCTCATGCACATTTTGACAGTAAGCCTATGGCCTCATGAGTCCTCTCAAGTACCCACCGTGGATAGGCCAAGTACCCCTGGTTGGGAACCTATGTTCTACTCTGCTTAAGTGGTGGAACACACATACACACGTTTTGAGCTGTTTTATTCATACCTTTCAAACGGGCTTCACTATCACTTTCCCTCCACAAAATGTGAGAAAAGGAATAAAGTAAGTAAAGTAAGTATTTGGTCAGCTTTTTTCCATCTTATTTTAATATTTTTTTTCCCTCATAACAAAATATAAAACATAGCAAGGAATAAAAAAGAAACAAACAAAAAACAGGTTTTAGTCCATGTTACAAAATGCTAAACATTGCCTCAGACAGTACAAGTCAAATACTTGAAATGTGTCCATCCACTAGCACTTAGACAATCACCTGCTGTTTTACAGAGCATGCTGCCCTTAAGCATTCTAATTGTAATCTTTAATAAAAGTCTACCTAAAACTAAAATTTGACATGGACAATTCAATTGTTTGTTGAAAAAAAACATTTTACAACATAAAAGGGACATGTTGCCCTTGCATTAGACTTGATTGAGAAGGTGACCACAGTCCATTCTGTTGTCCATCTCATTTTAAAACACACGTTAAAGACATGACTCATAAATAATCAAGGGGAACAAAATAGTGCCTTATGGAAGCAAAAATAGAAGATATTTACATGACAGTCAAGCTACGTTGGGCTGGCCTGGATCCATGGTCCTCTGCTCTCTATTACGCCACACTAACACACCATAGTTATGTCAGGCCAGGGGTGTATTCAGAAGTTGGAAACAGAAAACGGAAAACATTTACCCCGAATGGAAAATGTTTGCAACGGAAACTGTAGTTTCTATTGGACATATTCCGGTAAGTCCCTCACCGTTTCGTTCTGTTTGCTTCTGTTTGGTTCCTATCGAATACACCCCAGGTTCATTATACTACAGTACCTTAACAAAGTATTCACAGGCCTACACACAATACCCCATAATGTCAAAGTGGAATTATGTTTTTCAAAATGTTTACAAATTACATAAACATTTCAAGTTGAAATGTCTTGAGTCAATTAGTATTCAATCCCTTGGTTATAGCAAGCCTAAGTAAGTTCAGGAGTATAAATTTGCTTAACAAGTCACATAATAAGTTGCATGGACTCACTGTGTGTGCAATAATAGTGTTTAACGTGATTTTTTAATGACCACCTCATCTCTGTACACCACACATACAATTATCTGTCCCTCAGTCGAGCAGTGAATTTCAAACACAGATTCAACCACAAAGACCAGGGAGGTTTTCTAATGCCTCGCAAAGAAGGGCACCTATTGGTAGAAGGGTAAAAAAGAAAAAAAGCAGACATTGGGGACATCAGGGATTTCACCATGAGGACAATGGTGACTTTAAAACAGTTAGAGTTTAATGGCTGTGATAAGAGAAAACTGAGGATGGACCAACAACATTGTACTTACTCCACAATACTAACCTAATTGACAGCGTGAAAAGAAGGAAGCCTGTACAGAATAAAACATGTAAAAATGCATCCTGTTTGCAACAAGGCACTAAAGTAATACTGAAAAAATGTGGAAAAGCAATTCCCTATATTTGTCCTGAATACAAAGTGTTTACTGCTCTTCATATTTTTAAGCTTAGTGGTGGCTGCATCATGTTACAGGTATGCTTGTCATCATTAAGAACTGGGGAGTTTTTCAGGATAAAAAATAAACAGAATGGAGCTAAGCACAGACAAAGTCCTAGAGGAAAACTTGCTTCAGACTGCTTTCCACTAGACACTTGAAGAAGCTTGAAGAATTTTGAAAAGAATAACAGGAAAATGGGGCTCCCAAATGGCGCAGCGGTTTAAGGCACTGCATCTCAGTGCTAGAGGCGTCACTACAGACCCTGGTTTGATTCCAGGATGTATCACAATCGGCTGTCCCATAGGGCGGCGCACAATTGGCCCAGCGTTGTCCGGGTTAGGGTTTGGCCTGGGGGGCTAAGCCGTCATTGTAAATAAGATTTTCTTCTTAACTGACTTGCCTAGTTAAATAAAGGTTACATAAAATAAATAAATAAAAATGTTGCTCAACCAGGTGTGGAAAGCCGTTAGAGACTTACCTAGAAAGACTCAGCTGTAATCACTGCCAAAGGTACTTCTACAAAGTATTAACTCAGGGGTGCGAATACTTACAATGGGGCAAAAAAGTATTTACTCAGCCACCAGTTGTGCAAGTTCTCCAACTTAAAAAGATGAGAGGCCTATAATTTTCATCATAGGTACACTTCAACTATGATAGACAAAATGAGGGAAAAGAAATCCAGAAAATCACATTGTAGGATTTTTAATGGATTTATTTGCAAATTAACAAGCAAGATTTCTGGCTCTCACAGACCTGTAACTTCTTCTTTAAGAGGCTCATCTGTCCTCCACTCGTTACCTGTATTAATGGCACCTGTTTGAACTTGTTATCAGTATAAAAGACACCTGTCCACAACCTCAAACAGTCACACTCCAAACTCCACTATGGCCAAGACCAAAGAGCTGTCAAAGGACACCAGAAACAAAATTGTAGACCTGCACCAGGCTGGGAAGACTGAATCTGCAATAGGTAAGCAGCTTGGTTTGAAGAAATCAACTGTGGGAGCAATTATTAGGAAATAGAAGACATACAAGACCACTGATAATCTCCCTCGATCTGGGGCTCCATGCAAGATCTCACCCCGTGGGGTCAAAATGATCACAAGAACGCTGAGCAAAAATCTCAGAACCACACGGGGGGACCTAGTGAATAACCTGCAGAGAGCTGGGACCAAAGTAACAAAGCCTACCATCAGTAACAGACTACGCCACCAGGGACTCAAATCCTGCAGTGGCAGACGTGTCCCCCTGCTTAAGCCAGTACATGTCCAGGCCCATCTGAAGTTTGCTAGAGAGCATTTAGATGATCCAGAAGAAGATTGGGAGAATGTCATATGGTCAGATGAAAACAAAATATAACTTGTTGGTGAAAACTCAACTCGTCGTGTTTGGAGGACAAAGAATGCTGAGTTGCATCCAAAGAACACCATACCTACTGTGAAGCATGGGGGTGGAAACATCATGCTTTGGGGCTGTTTTTCTGCAAAGGGACTAGGACGACTGATCCGTGTAAAGGAAAGAATGAATGGGGCCATGTATTGTGAGATTTTTAGTGAAAACCTCTTTCCATCAGCAAGGGCATTGTAGATGAAACGTGGCTGAGTCTTTCAGCATGACAATGATCCCAAACACACCGCCTGGGCAACGAAGGAGTGGCTTCGTAAGAAGCATTTCAAGGTCCTGGAGTGGCCTAGCTAGTCTCCAGATCTCAACCCCATAGAAAATCTTTGGAGGGTGTTTAAAGTCCGTGTTGCCCAGCAACAGTCCTTAAACATCACTGCTCTAAAGGAGATCTGCTTGGAGGAATGGGCCAAAATACCAGCAACAGTGTGTGAAAACCTTGTGAAGACTTACAGAAAACGTTTGACCTCCGTCATTGCCAACAAAGGGTATATAACAAAGTATTGAGATAAACTTTTGTTATTAACCAAATACTTATTTTCCACCATAATTTGCAAATAAATAAATTAAAAATCCTACAATGTGATTTTCTGGATTTTTTTTGTCATTTTGTCTGTCATAGTTGAAGTGTACCTATGATGAAAATTACAGGCCTCTCATCTTTTTAAGTGGGAGAACTTGCACAATTGGTGGCTGACTAAATACTTTTTTGCCCCACTGTATCTAAATGCGATTTTTCTGTATTTAATTTGCAATACATTTGCAAACATTTATAAAAACCTGTTTTCACTTGGTCATTATGGGGTATTGTGTGTAGATGGGTGAGTTAAAAATATGATTGAATCCATTTTGAATTCAGGCGGTAACACAACAAAATGTGGAATAAGTCCAGGGGTAACAATTTCTTTTGAAGGCACCTTCAATAATGAGCCTTTGTCAGTCAGTTTACACTGCTTATACACCGAGTAAAAAGATGAGAGTTGACAATAATAACTCTTTCAACACACAACTCCACTCTAGGCTATGTATCACACGACTGCTGAAACAGTAGACAGTAGTAACATTTACTTCAGCCTGATTTAAATGCTTCTCTGAGAAGTCAGGGTTATTCCACTGTGTTGGTCCCAAAATACATTTAGGCCTAATCTACAGTTCAATTCAATAAATACAATAAAACAACAGTGATATACCATTGTGGTTCTCTCCAATATGCAATTATTAGACAAACAGTAAACACACACACAACATACACAGGGTGCTCCCCTATTGAAACATTTCACTCTTGGATTTACATGATCAATCTGGTCCTTAGCAGCTTTGTCTGAATGAGCCCAGCTTAAATATTCCAGTGGAACTCACACAAAGCACTGATTCAAGACAATTTGATTTCCAAATGTCAATGATAAGTATGCACCTTGACAGTTCAAAAAATAAAACCAACAAAAATGACCGCATCTACAAAAAAAGGACTACCTTTTATAAAAGTTCTACAATCAAATTAATTTTAAAAGTATTTACAATAAACAACTAAAGGCCTTAAATCGTTACTTAAATTACATTACTATGAAATCTTAAGCACTTTAATGCATCGTACTGTAGGATAAAAGCATGTCTATTTGTTGGACTGTTAATATGGGGCCTTCTAGGCCTTACCAAAGGAATTTGAGCCTTTAGCACCAAATTCCTAGTTCTACTGCTAACAGTAGACTATCAGTGGTGGTGAGGAGGACTCCTAGCTCTACTGCTAACAGTAGGCTATCAGAGATGTTGAGGAGGACTCCTAGCTCTACTGCTAACAGTAGGCTATCAGAGGTGTTGAGGAGGACTCCTAGCTCTACTGCTAACAGTAGGCTATCAGAGATGTTGAGGAGAACTCCTAGCTCTACTGCTAACAGTAGGCTATCAGAGATGTTGAGCACTCCTAGCTCTACTGCTAACAGTAGGCTATCAGAGGTGTTGAGGAGGACTCCTTGTTCTATTGCTAACAGTAGGCTATCAGAGGTGTTGAGGAGGACTCCTAGCTCTACTGCTAACAGTAGGCTATCAGAGATGTTGAGGAGGACTCCTAGCTCTACTGCTAACAGTAGGCTATCAGAGGTGTTGAGGAGGACTCCTAGCTCTACTGCTAACAGTAGGCTATCAGAGTTGTTGAGGAGGACTCCTAGTTCTATTGCTAACAGTAGATTATCAGAGGTGTTGAAAACAGGGTCATGTTCAGGAGGATGCAATATACTGAACGTTGCAGATAGAACTCATGAATAGAGCGGACATTATTCCTTACACTAAGTGTCTGAAAGGTAGGCTTGTTCTACACAGTAATGTTTTTACATTGCTGTGTAGTATCTTTAAGTGCATTAAGCTGGGTTCATTCAGACAAACCTGCTAAGGACCAGGTTGATCATGTAAGTCCAAAAGTGAAATGTTTAAGGTTGGCACTTAAAACCCATTTTTCAAATAACTGTTTATTGGAGAGAACCACATTGATGTAAAACTGTGGTTTTTGTTGTACTTCTTGAATGGAACTGTGGCGCAACTGCGGCCCCTCATGCTGAGTTCAGCTTTTTTGTGACCCCCACCCCCATCGGATATAAAAAAAATACTGAGTAGAACAAACCTGCCTCTCGGACACGTAGTGTAAGGATTCATGTCAGCTCTATTCAGGACAGTTCTATCCCAGAGTGATCCTAATTCCGTGCCATTCTACACATTTAGCCATGGGGTGTAGAGAACATTTTGCAATTTTATAACTGATTTCCTTCCATTCTATTCATTTTGCCATGGGGTGGAGAGGAAAATGAGCTGTTTTTAATTTGATATCTGAGTGAGACTAACAAAATCCATGGGGGCCCTCCGGTAGGTAATTCAACCATGATTACATTTTAGATAGCTGGCCGCTAGACTAATTTACCAATCTAAAACATTTTAGCTGACATGGGCTAATTGAGTGACTATCAGTGACTGACATTACAAACAATAAACAACCACATTTTGAAATTGGTCCGAGGGCCTTCAATTGCCCATCCCTGATCTGAATGTTAGATAACGTTGTGCTCTACTGAACGCGCCCCAGGCCTCATGGAATGGCCCATCTGCTCTGGTACGGAGTACTGAGTAAGTGACCACTCAAGATAGATAAAGGACGGCCTTGGTCTTTAGATTGGATGTATGAGCCACTGATGCAGGATATAGCAAGACATTTTATTAATTTTAACAAGACAGCTACTCTATCTGAGACGGTGCTTCTCATATCAAAGGCTTTTCTAACACCTTTGATATTGAAAAATATGGATTCGCATACCAAGTAAGATGCACCATCGAGAGCAATTCCTGTGTTTATGTGGACTGTCTGTTAGTTAAATTACACTGATATATATATTTTTAAGCATATAATTTTTTATTACAGCTTAAACTTCACTTTACTTACTAGAAACAAACGTATTTGCAGCAGGACTAGAATTACGACACCTCACAAATGCTATGTGTCTAAAGTGAGTGCTAGCCTCTCCTGATTCTTAAAAACATAAAACAACATAATGTAAAGCAAAAAATCGGAAAGAAATATCTATCATCATCATCATGATCGTTGTAGTAAAAAGTACATCTTTACAGATAAAAACACAGAACCCTGAAAAGTTTTTTAAGAGACATCACATGCTGGATGAAAGCCAAGGTTTCTGAAGGCGAACGCTTGAGAGCTCCGGCTCTGAAACGTAAAAGCAATACAAATATACAAAATCAAAACGCAGAAAGTAAAGGAGCCCAGAAAGCGTTTGTTGTCTTTGTCTCAGAACCGGCAGTCCATCTCAGCAGTGGAATGCTCTTTCTTCCTAAAACGAAGGAAGAGGAGAGGAAAAAGGAGGAGGGGAGAAGGTAAAATGGAGCGCAACGGGAGTTGGCGCGTATGCGCCGGGGGGGACGGGGTTTGTAGTGAGGGGGTGTGTCTGTGTGCTGTCAGTCAGTCTCTCTACCGCACATGCTCAGTAGTATCCTGGGTGGTACTGTTGGCTCCATGGCTTCTGGTTCCAGAACTAAAGATGGAAGACAGAGGTTAAAGGTAAGAGTTTTGAACAATTCCATTGGTCCTAAGGTGCAAACATTGCCCAGCCTGTGCTGCGCTACGTCCAGCTACATCAGGAGCAGTACATACCCCCTGCTGCCAGCTCTGGTTGAAGGCCTGGGCCTTGTTCATGCCAAAGTTGCTGTTCTTGTTGAAGCTGCGATTGTTGCCTCCTCTGCCTCTGAACTTCTGCGGAAAACACAACAGCCATCAGACACCTGGGACTGCCAGCTGACCTCCAATTGGTGGGTTATACAAATGTACTGTATGTTGTTGTTATATTCAGAAAACTATATAGAAATGAAATAATCCAACAATCCACTCGAGCTGATAGAGTCAGACTCGGTGTAGTCCTAGTCAAGGACACTATCAGGTATAGTAACTAGTGACCCACCTGTGTGAAGTTGCCCCTGTTGTCCCCACGTCCTCTTCCACCTCCACCTCCTCCGCGGGTCATGCTGCCTCGGTGCATATTGCCTCCCCTATTACCCCCCCATGTTCCTCATGTTGCCCCTTCCAGGACCCCCCCTGGGTGCACCCCCTCTGCTGGGCATGCCCCCGCTCCCCCTGTTGAAGTTGCCCCGGTTGGAGAAGCCCCCTCGGAAGGCCGGAGGAGGGAGGAAACCTCTGGGGGGACGACTGAATCCACCACGAGGTCCTGGGCCTGGGCAGAGACAAACACACAGATCAATATTTATTGTACATACCAAGTACACAAACATACACCTCAAGTATTAGAGTTATTTACAGAGTCAAATACACATTGCTCACCTCCCCTGAAGTTGCCTCTGATCTGGAAGCCTCCTCTGCCCCCCCCTCTGCCCCTGACCACCTCCCCACTGCCCCTGCCCTCTGCCCCCACGGCTGCGGTGGTTGCCCCCTCTCTTGGGTGGCGTGCCCCCCTGGTTGGCCTTCTTCTCTGGGGGCAGGGCGGAGCGACTCTCCTCCTTGTACAAGTCCAGCAGCTTGGAGGCCTCGTCCTTCTGCAGCTCCACAAAGCTCACCTCACTAAAGCAATCCCCTGGCTCCGGCAGGGTGTAGATACCTACAGGAGGACGGAAGGGAAACAGCCAGATATATCAACCCCTAACAACTCAGTCAGTCAGCCCGGAAAGAAGCGTCTGCCAAAGGACTCAAATGTAATGTAAGCTCTCATGTGTTATTGATACAGGTAACAGGTGTTATGTTTGTCAGGTATTCTAGGTTGTTGTAGCTCACCTTTCATCTTGAGTACGGCGTGCTCGGGGACGTCTTTACCATCCGTCTCGGCTTTCTTCTGTGTCCTCTGCTTGTAGTCGTCGTCAGTAGGACACACCACCACGGCCTTTCTCTGGAAGCCTGCAAACAGACACATCTTCCTCCTCTGGGCCGGGGCCGACACATTGGTCTGACAGAGAGAGAGAGAGAGAGAGAAAGAGAGAGAGGTACCAGGGTTAAAGTCATATCCAACCATACACCTACTGAAATCATTCCATTCTCACACTGCCATACAACCAAGTAGTATTTGTTTCTCATGATGGTGACTTAATCTAATGTTGTTTGTTCACAAGGCATCTAAATATTCAAAAATAACGACAATTGAACCGATACATAAAAGCAAAAGCTTCAATTTGGGTAACCATGGTTACCTGGTCAAGGATGTAGTTGCGTTTTTTGCGTGCAGCAATCTCAATGAATTTTCCCAGGAAAAGAGGTGCACGCTGGGAGATGGCGGTGAGTTTGGTGACATCCTTCATTTGGCGTTTCAGACTGGCGATCTGGCAAAGGAGAATAAAGAATTCTGAGGTATGGAGTCATCTGACTTTGGGGTGAACTGTCCCTTCAACCTGAACTGACCCTTTAAGGTGAACTGTCCCTTTAAGGTGAGCTGTCCCTCCAACCTGAACTGACCCTTTAAGGTGAGCTGTCCCTCCAACCTGAACTGACCCTTTAAGGTGAACTGTCCCTCCAACCTGAACTGACCCTTTAAGGTGAACTGACCCTTTAAGGTGAGCTGTCCTTCCAACCTGAACTTACCCTTTAAGGTGAACTGACCCTTTAAGGTGAACTGACCCTTTAAGGTGAACTGACCCTTTAAGGTGAACTGACCCTTTAAGGTGAACTGACCCTTTAAGGTGAGCTGTCCTTCCAACCTGAACTTACCCTTTAAGGTGAACTGACCCTTTAAGGTGAGCTGTCCCTCCAACCTGAACTGACCCTTTAAGGTGAACTGACCCTTTAAGGTGAACTGTCCCTTTAAGGTGAACTGACCCTTTAAGGTGAGCTGTCCCTCCAACCTGAACTGACCCTTTAAGGTGAACTGACCCTTTAAGGTGAACTGACCCTTTAAGGTGAGCTGTCCCTCCAACCTGAACTGACCCTTTAAGGTGAACTGACCCTTTAAGGTGAACTGACCCTTCAAGGTGAGCTGTCCCTCCAACCTGAACTGACCCTTTAAGGTGAGCTGACCCTTTAAGGTGAGCTGTCCCTCCAACCTGAACTGACCCTTTAAGGTGAACTGACCCTTTAAGGTGAACTGACCCTTCAAGGTGAGCTGTCCCTCCAACCTGAACTGACCCTTTAAGGTGAGCTGTCCCTCCAACCTGAACTGACCCTTTAAGGTGAACTGACCCTTTAAGGTGAACTGTCCCTCCAACCTGAACTGACCCTGTAAGGTGAACTGACCTTTTCAGCTGAACTGACCCTTTAAGGTGAGCTGTCCCTCCAACCTGAACTGACCCTTTAAGGTGAACTGTCCCTTTCAGCTGAACTGACCCTTCAAGGTGAACTGACCCTTTAAGGTGAGCTGTCCCTCCAACCTGAACTGACCCTTTAAGGTGAACTGTCCCTCCAACTTGAACTGATCCTTTAAGGTGAACTGTCCTTTTAAGGTGATCTGTCCCTTTCAGCTGAACTGCCTCTTTAAGGTGAACTGTCTCTTTAAGGTGAGCTGTTCCTTTCAGCTGAACTGCCTCTTTAAGGTGAACTGTCTCTTTAAGGTGAGCTGTCCCTTTCAGCTGAACTGACCCTTTAAGGTGAACTGTCCTGTCCCTTTAAGGTGAACTGTCCCTTTAAGGTGAACTGACCCTTTAAGGTGAACTGTCCTGTCCCTTTCAGCTGAACTGACCCTTCAAGGTGAACTGACCCTTTAAGGTGAGCTGTCCCTTAAGGTGAACTGTCCCTCCAACTTGAACTGATCCTTTAAGGTGAACTGTCCTTTTAAGGTGATCTGTCCCTTTCAGCTGAACTGCCTCTTTAAGGTGAACTGTCTCTTTAAGGTGAGCTGTCCCTTTAAGGTGATCTGTCCCTTTCAGCTGAACTGCCTCTTTAAGGTGAACTGTCTCTTTAAGGTGAGCTGTCCCTTTCAGCTGAACTGACCCTTTAAGGTGAACTGTCCTGTCCCTTTAAGGTGAACTGTCTCTTTAAGGTGAACTGTCTCTTTAAGGTGATCTGTCCCTTTCAGCTGAACTGCCTCTTTAAGGTGAACTGTCTCTTTAAGGTGAGCTGTCCCTTTCAGCTGTCCCTTTCAACTGACCCTTTAAGGTGAACTGTCCTGTCCCTTTAGCTGAACTGACCCTTTAAGGTGAACTGTCCTGTCCCTTTAAGGTGAACTGTCCCTTTAAAGTGAGCTGTCCCTTTAAGGTGAGCTGTCCCTTTCAGCTGAACTGCCTCTTTAAGGTGAGCTGTCCCTTTAAGGTGAGCTGTCCCTTTAAGGTGAGCTGTCCCTTTCAGCTGAAATGCCTCTTTAAGGTGAGGTGTCTTTTTAAGGTGAACTGTCCTGTCCCTTTAAGCTGAACTGTTGAACTGTAGAACTGTCCTGTCCCTTTAAGCTGAACTGTTGAACTATAGAACTGTCCTGTCCCTTTAAGCTGAGCTGTAGAACTGTCCTGTCTCTTTCAGCTAAACTGTAGAACTGTCCTGTCCCTTTAAACTGAACTGTAGAACTGTCCTGTCTCTTTAAGCTGAACTGTAGAACTGTCCTGTCTCTTTCAGCTAAACTGTAGAACTGTCCTGTCCCTTTAAACTGAACTGTAGAACTGTCCTGTCTCTTTAAGCTGAACTGTAGAACTGTCCTGTCCCTTTCAGCATCACTCACCATCATTTTCTCCAGGATGGTGTTGGTTCCCAGGATGTTGTATTTCCCAGGGTGCTCCTGAGTGTGCTTGGTTACCCACGCCGTCTTCCCAGCGCCAGGCAGGCCTACCATCACGATCACCTGGGAGAGTAAGAGACATTTTAATCATGGCTGCAAAGTAATGTGTTGTCAAATGTGGGATACAGACTTGGAAATGTAAATGATGAAAATACCACATGGGCATTCAACAACATGAAAACCAGCACACACTCACTCACCTCACAGTCATCCTTGGTGTCGGGCCCTTTGGGGCCTCGGACCCTCTTGCTCACAGGGACCTGCTGTAGGAAGCTGTAGTCGGCCGGTGGGACGAACAGTGGTGCCTCCCTCTGGCCGAAGTTGAACTCTACAGCACAGTTGTGACAGAGGACGTGAGGGAACAGGGGCCGTCCGTCCAAAGATGCCTTGTCAACTTTGAAGGCCACGCCTAGGTCCTGATCGTTCTTACTGAACGATAGCTCCACCTCCGAGCCTTCAAAGTTCTGCAGGAGAGAGGACGAACATCATCATCAGTGGAAAAAGCAGCAGCAGTTTAATCTGTAAACTGATGTTCATTTTTTAACTGGCTAAAGCTTAGCTCTTTGAGCGAAATGTGACAAAGGGATCATTAAAATATCTTACGATTAGGCATCCGACGACATCGTTTTCGTCGAAGCACTCTCCGAAGTCTTCTGTGACACAGTTGGTGGTTTTCTTCCCTTTGGCAGAGAAGGCATACGAGTGTTCCTCTTCTCCTGAGCACGTCAGACAAGGAGTTACCATACAACAGCACAACACACCAGGGGTTTCCCTGAGCATATATCAGGAGTCCACTGAATATATTGGTTGGTCTAATTGTTCACTCACCCAGTAACAGTGTTCCATTGGCTAGTGACCAGCCCACCAGAACCTCATGGATATCCATGCCTTTACTGGAGATATGTTTCACTGGGATCTTCTCAATGATCTGGGGAGAACACACAGAGGGTGAGGTGTGTGTGTGTTTGTGTGTGTGTGCTTGTGTGTTTGTCATGATGTTCTTTTCAGACCATCATCATCATCATCAGTGGTTTTTGGCTGAATATCTGTAAAGCACTTTGTGACAACTGCTGATGTAAAAAGGGATTTATAAGATAATAATATAAGTTTATATAGATAAACTTGATAGATTGATTGACCACGTGTGTGTGTGTGTGTGTGTGTGTGTGTGTTGTTGATGGTGATATCTCTCCTCACCTTCATCTCAAAGCAGGCCTTGCCCTGAGCTACTCCGTAGGAAGCCCTGCCTCCAGCCCACAGGTAGGCAAAGCTCTCCATGGTAAGGGATGACGCGCTGTAACGGTCCCGGGACACCTTGAAGTGCAGGTCACTGTTATCTGTGGTCACACACACACACACACACACACACACACACACACACACACACACACACACACACACACACACACACACACACACACACACACACACACACACACACACACACACACACACACACACACACACACACACACACACACACACACACACTATTGTGAACTTCACAGTTCAAGTAAAAAAATGTGCACTGCTGCAGGTGTTATTCAATAATTGTACAAATTCTACCCACAGCTATTTATTTTATTTTACAAGGCAAGTAAGTTAAGAACAAATTCCTATTTTCAATGACAGCCTAAGAACAGTGGGTTAACTGCCTGTTCAGGGGCAGAATGACAGATTTTGTACCTTGTCAGCTCTGGGATTTGAACTTGCAACCTTCCGGATACTAGTCCAACGCTCTAACCACTAGGCTGCCCTGCCGCCCCAACTATCCAGTGGTCAGGTCTGTGTGTATGTACTCACATGTGGTCAGGTCTGTGTGTATGTACTCACATGTGGTCAGGTCTGTGTGTGTGTACTCCCATGTGGACAGGTATGTGTGTGTACTCACATGTGGTCAGGTCTGTGTGTGTGTACTCACATGTGGTCAGGTGTGTACTCACATGTGGACAGGTGTGTACTCACACGTGGTCAGGTGTGTACTCACATGTGGTCAGGTGTGTACTCACATGTGGACAGGTGTGTACTCACACGTGGTCAGGTGTGTACTCACACGTGGTCAGGTGTGTACTCACATGTGGACAGGTGTGTACTCACATGTGGACAGGTCTGTGTGTGTACTCACATGTGGTCAGGTGTGTGTGTGTGTGTACTCACATGTGGACAGGTCTGTGTGTGTGTACTCACATGTGGTCAGGTGTGTGTGTGTACTCACAGGTGGTCAGGTGGTGTGTGTGTGTGTACTCACAGGTGTCCAGGCAGACAGTGCTGTCGTCAAACTCCTCGTCCTCTTCCTCCAGTGGGGGCTGGGGGGACTTGGCTCTGGAAGAGAGAAGATGAAGGGGTGAAGGGTCAGCCCAGGGAGGACACCGGAGGGACATGTCTCTCACTCAAGTGGGAAAACTTAGACAGGAAATGACAACAACGAACAGTGAGCCATTTTACTCATGTATAAAAAAAACTGATAATGAAAGAAAAGCATAGCAAGTTTGAATTTTGTAAAATTAGTGTGGGAGAGGTGATTAAAAACATGATTGTTATCGATCAATAATGACAAACCTCCTGGTATTGACAACTTAGATGGAAAGCTACTGAGGATGGTAGCTGACTCTATAGCCACTCCTATCTGTCATATCTTTAATCTGAGCCGAGAGGAAAGTCTTTGTCCTCAGGCCTGGATGGGAGCCAAAGTCATTCCACTACCCAAGAGTGGTAAAGCGGCCTTTACTGGTTCAACAGCAGACCTATCAGCTTAATGCCAGCTCTTAGCAAACTGCTGGAAAAAATTGTGTTTTAACAAATACAATGCTATTTCACTGTAAACAAATTAACATCAGACTTTCAGCATGTTTATAGAGAAGGGCACTCAACATGTACTGAACTGGCACAAATGACTGATGATTGGTTGAAAGAAATTGATAAGAAGATTGTGGGAGCTGTACTGTACTTTCAGTGCAGCCTTTGATATTATTGTTGTTGAGAAAACATACAGTGGGGAGAACAAGTACTTGATACACTGCGGATTTTGCAGGTTTTCCTACTTACAAAGCATGTAGAGGTCTGTAATTTTTATCATAGGTACACTTCAACTGTGAGAGACAGAATCTAAAACAAAAATCCAGAAAATCACTTTGTATGATTTTTAAGTAATTAATTTGCATTCTATTGCATGACATAAGTATTTGATCACCTACCAACCAGTAAGAATTCCGGCTCTCACAGTCATGTTAGTATAAAAGACACCTGTCCACACACTCAATCAAACAGACTCCAACCTCTCCACAATGGCCAAGACCAGAGAGCTGTGTAAGGACATCAGGGTTAAAATTGGGATGGGCTATGGGCTATAGGGACAATAGGCAAGCAGCTTGGTGAGAAGGCAACTGTTGGCGCAATTATTAGAAAATGGAAGAAGTTCAAGATGACGGTCAATCACCCTCGGTCTGGAGCTCCATGCAAGATCTCACCTCGTGGGGCATCAATGATCATGAGGAAGGTGAAGGATCAGCCCAGAACTACACGGCAGGATGCGGTCAATGACCTGAAGAGAGCTGGGACCACAGTCTCAAGGAAAACCATTAGTAACACACTACGCAGTCATGGATTAAAATCCTGCAGCGCACACAAGGTCCCCCTGCTCAAGCCAGCGCATGTCCAGGCCCGTCTGAAGTTTGCCAATGACCATCTGGATAATCCAGAGGAGGAATGGGAGAAGGTCATGTGGTCTGATGAGACAAAAATAGAGCTTTTTGGTCTAAACTCCACTCGCCGTGTTTGGAGGAAGAAGAAGGATAAGTACAACTCCAAGAACACCATCTCAACCGTGAAGCATGGAGGTGGAAACATCATTCTTTGGGGAGGCTTTTCTGCAAAGGGGACAGGACGACTGCATCTTATTGAGGGGAGGATGGATGGGGCCATGTATCGCGAGATCTTGGCCAACAACTTCCTTCCCTCAGTAAGAGCATTGAAAATGGGTCGTGGCTGGGTCTTCCAGCATGACAACGACCTGAAACACACAGCCAGGGCAACTAAGGAGTGGCTCCATAAGAAGCCTCTCAAGGTCCTGGAGTGGCCTAGCTAGTCTCCAGACCTGAACCCAATAGAAAATCTTTGGAGGGAGCTGAAAGTCCGTATTGCCCAGCGACAGCACCGAAACCTGAAGGATCTGGAGAAGGTCTGTATGGAGGAGTGGGCCAAAATCCCTACTGCAGTGTGTGCAAACCTGGTCAAGAACTACAGGAAACGTATGATCTGTAATTGCAAACAAAGGTTTCTGTGCCAAATATTAAGTTCTGCTTTTCTGATGTATCAAATACTTATGTCATACAATAAAATGCAAATCAATTACTTAAAAATCATACAATGTGATTTTTTGGATTTTTGTTTTAGATTCCGTCTCTCACAGCTGAAGTGTACCTCTGATAAAAAATTACAGACCTCGACATGCTTTGTAAGTAGGAAAACCTGCAAAATCGGCAGTGTATCAAATATTTGTTCTCCCCACTGTATGTGTTATGGCTTTCCAATCTCTGCCATATAGTGGATTCAGAGCTATCAAATCTAATATAACTCTATTTAATAGGGTATTCCTAATGGAAGCTTCTCTAATGTCAAACATGTAGAGTGTGGTGTACTGCAGGGCAGCTCTCTAGGCCCTCTACTCTTTTCTATTTTTACCAATAGCCTGCCACTGGCATTAAACAAAGCATGTGTGTCCATGTGCTGATGATTCAACCATATATGCATCAGCAACCACAGCTAATGAGGTCACTGAAACCCTTAACAAAGAGTGGTAGTCTGTTTGGGAATGGGTGACCAGTAATACAATGGTCCTGAACATCTCATAAATTAAGAGCATTGCATTTGGTACAAATCATTCCCTAAGTTCTAGACCGCAGCTGAATCTGGTAATGAATGGTGTGGCTGTTGAACAAGTTGAGGAGACTAAATTACTTGGTGTTACCTTAGATTGTAAACAGTCATGCTCAAAACATATAGATTCAATGATTGTAAAGATGGGGAGAGTGCTGTCCGTAATAAACAGATGATTTGCTTTTTTGACACCACACTCGACAAAGCACGTCCTGCAAGCTCTAGTTTTAGCTTATCATGATTATCAAATCAAATATTATTAGTCTCATGTGTAACATCTGCTTCCAACTCACACCCTCAAACACCTAGATCCCCTGAACGCAGCTCACTCTCCAGATTCCAATCACCTGAATTCTAATCACCTGTTCACACACCTGTATGTCATTATCACACACTATTTAGTTCAGTTCTTTGCACCCCATCACTGTGAGGTATTGTTTGTTGTGTGACGCATGGCTTTCGGAGCTCTGTTTTCCCCACAATTTACGCCTCCCGTATATGATAGTTTTTGCCTGCCTCACTAACGACGCCTTTTGCCTATTCCCTACCTGTACTTCAGCCTATTGGATTTCCTGTTATCTACCTATTGCCTGATCTCCCGGACTACCATACTATCCTTTTCCCTGCCTGTACTGTTGCCCTTTTGGCCCCTGTGTTTGACCTTCTGCCTGCCCCTGGACCCAGCTACCTGCCTCCTCCTGTGTATGACCTTCTGCCTGCCCCTGGACCCAGCTACCTGCCTGCTCCTGTGTATGACCTTCTGCCTGCCCCTGGACCCAGCTACCTGCCTCCTCCTCTGGTCCTTTGCATTAAACACCTGCTGCGCCCTGCGCTTGAAACCAGCTCTCTGTCTCCCCTCGTGTTCATTACAACATGCGCTGAATACAACAGGTGTAGACCTTACAGTGAAATGCTTACTTACGAGCCCCTAACCAACAATGCAGTTTACAAAATATGGATAAGAATAAGAAATAAAAGTAACATTAAAGAGCAGCAGTAAAATACCAATAGTGAGACAATATGCAGGGGGGGTACTGGTACAGAGTCAATGTGCGGGGGCACCGGTTAGTTGAGGTATTATGCACATGTAGGTAGAGTTATTAAAGTGACTATGCATAGATGACAACAACAGAGAGTAGCAGTGGTGTAAAAGAGAGGGGGGGTGCAAATAGTTTGTGTAGCCATTTGATTAGGTGTTCAGGAGTCTTATGGCTTGGGGGTAGAAGCTGTTTTGAAGCCTCTTGGACCTAGACTTGGCGCTCCGGTACCGCTTGCCGTGCGGTAGCAGAGAGAACAGTCTATGACTAGGGTAGCTGGAGTCTTTGACAATTTTTAGGGCCTTTCTCTGACACCGCCTGGTATAGAGGTCCTGGATGGCAGGAAGCTTGGCCCCAGTGATGTACTGGTCCGTTCGCACTACCCTCTGTAGCGTCTTGCGGTCGGAGGCCGAGCAGTTTCCATACCAGGCAGTGATGCAACCAGTCAGGATGCTCTCGATGGTGCAGCTGTAGAACCTTTTGAGGATCTGAGGACCCATGCCAAATCTTTTCAGTCTCCTGAGGGGGAATAGGTTTTGTCGTGCCCTCTTCACGACTGTCTTGGTGTGCTTGGACCATGTTACTTTGTTTGTGATGTGGACACCAAGGTACTTGAAGCTCTCAACCTGCTCCCCTGCAGCCCCGTCGATGAGAATGGGGGCGTACTCTTTTTCCTGTAGTCCACAATCATCTCCTTTGTCTTGATCACGTTGAGGGAGAGGTTGTTGTCCTGGCACCACACGGCCAGGTCTCTGCTTGGCACCACACAGCCAGGTGAGGCCATGCCTCGTCGTTGTCGGTGATTAGTCCTACCACTGTTGTGTCATCGGCAAACTTAATGATGGAGTTGGAGTCGTGCCTGGCCATGCAGTCATGAGTGAACAGGGAGTACAGGAGGGGAGTGAGTATGCACCCCCGTGAGGGGCCCCTGTGTTGTGGATCAGCGTGGCGGATGTGTTGTTACCTACCCTTACCACCTGGGGGCGGCACATCATGAAGTCCAGGATCCAGTTGGAGAGGGAGGTGTTTAGTCCCAGGGACCTTAG
Source organism: Oncorhynchus gorbuscha (assembly GCF_021184085.1). Classification (NCBI taxonomy): domain Eukaryota; kingdom Metazoa; phylum Chordata; class Actinopteri; order Salmoniformes; family Salmonidae; genus Oncorhynchus; species Oncorhynchus gorbuscha. The sequence goes on from NC_060189.1 coordinate 14,302,306, forward strand.
CTTATTGATAAGCTTTGAGGGCAATATGGTGTTGAGCGCTGAGCTGTAGTCAATGAATAGCATTCTCACGTAGGTGTTCCTTTTGTCCAGGTGGGAAAGGGCAGTGTGGAGTGCAATAGAGATTGCATCATCTGTGGATCTGTAGGGGCGGTATGCAAATTGGAGTGGGTCTAGGGTTTCTGGGATAATGGTGTTGATGTGAGCCACGTCCTGGTAATCCGTCTGGCCCTGCGGCCTTGTGAATGTTGACCTGTTTAAAGGTCTTACTCACATCAGCTACGGAGAGCGTGATCACACAGTCTTCCGGAACAGCTGGTGCTCTCATGCATGTTTCAGTGTTATTTGCCTCGAAGCGAGCATAGAAGTAGTTTAGCTCATTTGATAGGCTCGTGTCACTGGGCAGCTCTCGGCTGTGCTTCCCTTTGTAGTCTGTAATGGTTTGCAAGCCCTGTCACATCCGACAAGTGTCAGAGCAGGTGTAGTACAATTCGATCTTTGTCCCGTATTGATGCTTCTCCTGTTTGATGGTTTGTCTGAAGGCAAAGCGGGATTTCTTATAAGCTTCCGGGTTAAAGTCCCGCTCCTTGAAAGCATCAGCTTTGAGCTCAGTGCGGCTGTTGCCTGTAATCCATGGCTTCTGGTTGGGGTATGTATGTACAGTCACTGTGGGGTCGACGTCATCGATGCACTTATTGATGAAGCCAATGACTGATGTGGTGTACTCTTCAATGCCATCGGAGGAATCCCGGAACATATTCCAGTCTAGCATCTGTTTAATCTGACCACTTTTTTATTGATCTAGTCACTGGTGCTTCCTGCTTTCATTTTTGCTTGTACGCAGGAATCTGGAGGATAGAATTATGGTCAGATATTCCAAATGGAGGGTGAGGGAGAGCTTTATATACATCTCTGTGTGTGGAGTAAAGGTGGTCCAGAGTTTTTTTTCCTCTGGTTGCACATTTAACATGCTGATAGAAATGAGGTAAAACTAATTTAAGTTTCCCTGCATTAAAATCCCCGGCTACTAGGAGCGCCGCCTCGGGGTGAGCGTTTTCTTGTTTGCTTATGGCAGAATACAGCTCATTCAATGCGGTCTTAGTGCCAGCCTCTGACTGTGGTGGTATGTAAACAGCTACGATTATTGTCCAGTCATATGGTCAAGTGCTGCAAAGAAAGACCTAGTTAAGCTGCAGCTGGCCTAGAAAGAGTGACACGTCTTGCTCTTCATTGTAATCAGAGGGCTAATATTAATACTGTGCATGCCAGTCTCTCTTGCCTAAGAGTTGAGGAAAGACTGACTGCAACACCTCTTGTTTTTATAAGAAACGTGTTGGGATATTCCAAATTGTCTTCTGTCTGTAATGTCTTTTTTGTTATTTGTTGGACCCCAGTAAGACTAGCTGTTGCTATTGGCGTCGGCTAATGGGGATCCTAATAAATCAAACCACTCTATAATCTATCAAATGTTGCTTTCGGGGCCTTTGAGTCTCAACTAGAGACTACTCTAGGGGAAAGACTGCACTAGGCTACATTTTGACCAGTTCTGGCAGGATTTATCAACAATGGAGTTAAAGTTGTAACATTCTTCAGTCTGAAACTGCAGGGCGTGATAAAACCAATTAGTCAGGAACGTCATCTAAAGTTCACCAATGTCAATGTATCAGTGGATATGCATTTCTTCTCTGGTGAGGATATATAAGTGACAGAAAGTTGTTGGAAGATCATACCTCATCACAAGAACAACAGAACGTACACACAATCCTATACTTTAGACGAGGATGCCCACTCTAGAAAACTGTCAAGTTATTTAGCTCTGTTTGCCATTAGAAAAGCTGCGTGATAGAGTTATTTTTCAAAAATGCTGACTCATATAGGTTTAAAATTAAGTTCTAAAAACACTGACATTAGATTTGTTGAGCTACAGAATAGCTGTATATCTGCTAACCAGTGAAGCTGTTTATAACACATGTATCAAAGACAATGGCCTGTAGTAAGGAGAGAATTTAATCAATATTAGAGGCCAATAATCAATCACTCTCGCTCATTCACACTCATTCACACTCATTCACACTCATTCACACTTTTATTGCATCCTACCATTGGGAAAAAAGAAAGCATATAAAAGTTGTCCAAGTTCAACACAACTGGACCGACAGAGAGACAGACAGATACTTAATTGGTGCACTTCTTCTACAGACACCCCCCCCCCCACCTTCTTTGTCCCACCGCGCCTCTCTTTTGTCCCACAGTGTGTGGGTCAGGCACCCTCCCAGCGGCATCCAGACCTTCCCATTCAATATAGCATCCCTGCAGACCACGGCATAACCATTCCTATCACAGACTAGCTATAGCACCAACCACCCTTATCTACACTACAGTTGGGCTTTGCATGCATATTGTCAACCCTGTATTCAGTAATAACAGGTAAGGTAATACCCATGTAGAGGTAAATGGAAAAAAATATGTTTCTTAGCAGCAGGGGTCAGTGGTAGCATTAAGGACTGTGTTGGCTGTTAATGTCAACACAGCAGTTCGATAAGGCAGAGAGCTGGGAGTTGTGCAGGCCAGGGTGACTCGGAGCTAACCGAGGGTTAACCCGGCTACTGCACCATCCTTACCGGCTGTACTTGCTTTCTTCAATAAACTCAAAGTAGCCCCTTCCATGTTCCTCCCGGCGTCTCTTAACGCCCTTCTTATTCTTCTGCTCAGCGCTCGTGTCTTTGTCCGCATCCCCTTTGGAAATAAAACAATAACAAAGCAGGTATTGAGGTGCGTCCCGCCCCCCCAAGTGTAGGACCCAGGTGTTACATGATGGTCCACACAGTTCAGCTAGGTGGCTAGTTAGGTGTTTTGATTTGTCAGGTATCTACATGAGTTGCAATGTATGGACTACAAAGGGAAGAGGAGATCTGAAAATAATTAAAGATATGGTGATCTGGAGCCATGAATAACAAGGGCCCATCAAGAGCAATAATACCAGTTGGTACCCCCCGTCTTTAATACCAGTTCGTACCCCCCCCCCCCCCTCCCCCCAATATAAATGGATATTGATGTGTGTGAAATATCACACATTTTCAGTTTCTACAGCCATGACAGCCTTGACCAAATATTAACTTAGTATTTACCGTGTTGATAAAATGTTAATAAAAAAATACAAAATATATAAAAAATAAAGCTAGATTACGACTGGTAGCTAGCTAGATAACTTCACATTTCCTAAAACCAACGTTATAAATCTAAGCTATGCGCATAGACGTATTTATACCTATGGAATAACAAACCGTCTCACGGGAAAAGATAGTCAGCCTGCTGCGTTCTCTCTCGCCAGTAGGAGCCACTGTTTTGCACTTTAGCAGCTAATGGTAGCTAGCTAGCCAACGACCATCTGCACACCGGCGCATCTTTGTCTGTCGCTTGAAGAAATGCAAATCCGGAACACAAAACCATTGCGTAAAAACATACACCTGTCAAGTGCAGCCGTACAAAAGCCTATTGTCTACAATTAGCTAGCTACATGGATCCTGGCAGAAGTTCCGACATAGCTGGCAAGCTTAGCAGGCGAACCAGTTGACCTATCTTTGATTCTGAACTGTCATGCAAGACGTGAACTCTCGCCGCTGCTTAGCAGCAGGGTCGATTAGCTGGCTTGCATCGCTTACCCTCTCTCTCGAGAGTCCCCAGTGCAGCATCATCATCATCGAATTTATCCATCTCCTCATCATCATCATCCTCTTCTTCTTTCAGTAGAGCATCTTCATCCTCGTCGGATTTATCCATATCTACTCCCGCATCCTCCTCTTCCCCCATATCATCGTCGATATTGGCGCATTCTTTCTCTGCTTTCCCTTCGCACCTATCTTCATCCTCTACTCCGCCCGCCTCCATCCTCTCCTCAACTAGGTCTTCATCCAAGTCCTCCTCGCCCATGTCATTCAGGCCGACAGCTCCTTCGCCTTGGCCGCCGTTCTCCCCGATCTCAGCTCCTCTGGCTAGAGCCTCTTCATTCAGCGCGGCCTGCAGCCGGTCCATAAGATCCGCCTTCAGCCCCTTGTCCGACAGCTGCCTCTTCTTCAACTCGTCCTTCAACTCGTTTACCTTTAACTTATTCACGTTGATAGAGCTCATTGTGCTATCTATTAAATAATTAAAACAAAATATCTATACAATTCGATAAAAATCCCAATTGTCGACTGTGTTTTTAAAATTCGAAACACGAAGATAAAAGCCCAGCGCACAGATGGCCGACTTGGTGATAGCAGTCGCCTATAATTTCCACTGCGCCAAACCCGCACCCTTTCTAAGCACGTCCCACTACTGACATCTGTGCTGCTGATGAGAGCGTGCCAAGGGCAGTAATATAGCCCTACCGTAATGACACGAATAAACCAGTCAGATTTTTTCCTTTTGTCTCCTACCACATAACAGCCGTGCATCCATACAATGGCTTTTATATGTCTTTTCGGCCAAAGTCTACAGTCATTATTGACCATATGTAGCGAATATTTTTCTCAATTCGTTATGCATCCAAAGAAGTCTTGCTTTGGACCGTGCAACATAAATATACACTTGTTTTATAAATGAGACATTAGAACCCATGAATTGACATTCACTGTCAGTGTGGTCAGAACCTTATCTCTGGCCATTTATAGCTCTGATTGCTAAAATCAACTAGGGCCACATTCAGTTGCCAAACGTTGTCGAACGATAATGATAGAAATGCCTTGAATAGAGCCAACAGATTGCTTGGTCTACATCGGAGAGGCATGGCCAGTTCTATTTGACAAGTGTCTACTGGAACTTTCCCAAACGTTGAGTCCTGCACTAGTTTATAGTGGTCCTGCCAATCAAAAGCTATATATGGTCTCCTAGCAACAACAGTAAATAAAGAAAATGGCGGAAGACAAGGAAAGCGCAGGTATGACATGGGGTTCAAAATCTATTTAAATAGTTGTTTTATCGCTTTAACTTGTAGATACAGCTAATTTGAGATACATTTGAAAGGTGGCACTATTTTCAGCTAACGACGGGCTTTTGATTTGTCTGTTGTATTTGCTGTCGTAGAGGCCATAGTATCGGAGGTCCACAAGAAGATCCGCGCTGCTTTTGATGTGTTTGACCACGAGTTCAACAAGACAGTGGATGTCAGGTGAGCAGAATGATATAGTCAGGACCACTTAGACAGGCTTACAACAGACATGATACTAAATAGGCTTACCACACTGATTTAGGTTTATACAGTGTTGCATTATATGGTGGTGATGTTTTCACTCCGGTGCTGTGCTTCTGTCAAAGGGAGATAGGCACTATCATCCGCTCCTTAGGCTGCTTCCCTAACGAAGGGGAGCTACATGACGTCATAGCAGAGGTAAGGGCATCCTTTTGATCAGAGACATAATAACATAATAATAGTGTACAGTATGTCATTTAGCAGATGCTTTTATCCAAAGCGGCTTACAGTCAACCGTGCATATGTACATGAACATAGAGAGGACAACAATGGGACATATTTAACTAAACAGGTATGGCTGGTTTTACTCTGTTTTCTCAAAGAACAAATGCAAAGGTAGAAGGCTGTTAGGAGCCAGGGGACAATCACGTAATGTAGAAGTTTAAAAAAAGGACCAACACTCACATATAGTAAATTCCCCAGAAATTTTTCTACAATAATTTCAGACCATAATATTTGTGAACAAACTCTTCCACTAGATTGAGGAGGAGGAGCCGACGGGATACATCCGCTTTGAGAAGTTCCTCCCCACCATGACCAAGGTTCTAATGGAGCGCAAGTAAGAACATTGGAAAGAGGCATGCACAGAGTCTGCTAGATGGGGCTGTATCAGATAATGTAAGAACACAGGAGAGAGAGCGGGAGAGGTAGAGAGACATACAATCAGTTGAAACACATTGATCTCAGACAGACAGAGACAAACTGGAGGATCTGACTGTACTTGACTTGTCTGGCTGTCTGGGTAGTTTCTAGGAATTCCTAGAACTGGTGCAGTAGGTTTTTCTGGAAACACTGCCTCTGTTGCTACCTGTAAGAACACTTAGCTTAGATCAGTGTCTACACTCTAAGAGAAATGCTGTAATGACAGAAACCAGCAGGTGACGCGATCATTCGTGTCCTTACTGCTTGCCATCCACAGAAGGGTGGCATGGTCAGTAATCAGGGTGAACTTCCTCCCGAGGGGGTTATACTTGAAGGTGTCCAGCGCCCACTTCAAGACGAGGCACTCCTTCTCGACAATCGAGTACTTCTCCCTCGGGAGGAGCTTCCTGCTGATATACATGATAGGGTGCTCCTCACCTTCCTGCTCTAAGGACAAGATGGCGGCCCCTACCCCAGTTTCAGACACGTCTGTCTGGACCAGGAGGTCTGTACCGTGGGTGAACATAGCGTGTCCTTCAGGGCCTGGAATGCCGTCTCTGTGTCTTTTGTCCATCGCACCGTCTGGGGTAGGTGTGCCTTCGTTATGTCTGTGAGGGGAGAAGCTATTGCGGCAAAGTTAGGTACGGCTGGCACCTTGGAGAACATGGCCGTATTCCGCTGGACCAACTCTCGAAGCGCTTGCTGTTAGGTTGGGCTGAGGTCTTTCCCCATGGAAACTTCGAGCGAGGGCGGGTTCTGCTGTGGCTGGGTCCACATTGAGCACAGCGCCTCTCGTTCATGCCACTTCTTCAGTAGGTTCACATGGTAAAGCTGAAGGGGTTTTCTCCGCCCCGGTTGGCGGACCTTATAATTGATGTCTCCTACCTGCTCCATGATGTCGTAGGGCCTATGCCAAGTAGCCAGGAATTTGCTCTCTGTTGTGGGGATCAGCACCAAGACCTTCTCACCTGGGTGGAACTCTCGTTGTTGGGCCCCCTGATTGTATACACGCTCCTGGGTACGTTGCGCCTGGGCCATGTGCTCCCTCACCACTGGCCAAATCACCGTCATCCTCTCCCTTATCTCCTCCATGTTTTCCACCACACTGCGAAGGGGGGTCGGTTGTTCCTCCCAGACCTCCTTGGCTAGGTCCAGCAGTCCGCGGGGCCGACGGCCATACAAGAGCTCAAAGGGGGAGAAGTGGACATTTGGGGTACCTCGCTCACAAGAACATCAGGTGGGGCAGCAGCTTGTCCCAGTTCCTTCTGTCTCTCTCGATGATCTTCTTCCTGCGGAATACCACTGTAAGAATAATTGGAAGAGCTCCTTTTGTCTCCCCATTGTGCTTTACTACCTGATACAATAAATGTCGAAGTGGGGGTAGCGCCACTCAGTTACCCGGGGTAATAGCATGCCTTCCACCACAATCATTACATTACATTTAAGTCATTTAGCAGACGCTCTTATCCAGAGCGACTTACAAATTGGTGCATTCACCTTATGACATCCAGTGGGACAGTCACTTAACAATAGTGCATCTAAAACTTAGGGGGGGGGGTGAGAGGGATTACTTATCCTATCCTAGGTATTCCTTAAAGAGGTGGGGTTTCAGGTGTCTCCGGAAGGTGGTGATTGACTCCGCTGTCCTGGCGTCGTGAGGGAGTTTGTTCCACCATTGGGGGGGCCAGGGCAGCGAACAGTTTTGACTGGGCTGAGCGGGAGCTGTACTTCCTCAGTGGTAGGGAGGCGAGCAGGCCAGAGGTGGATGAACGCAGTGCCCTTGTTTGGGTGTAGGGCCTGATCAGAGCCTGGAGGTACTGAGGTGCCGTTCCCCTCACAGCTCCGTAGGCAAGCACCATGGTCTTGTAGCGGATGCGAGCTTCAACTGGAAGCCAGTGGAGAGAACGGAGGAGCGGGGTGACGTGAGAGAACTTGGGAAGGTTGAACACCAGACGGGCTGCGGCGTTCTGGATGAGTTGAAGGGTTTAATGGCACAGGCAGGGAGCCCAGCCAACAGCGAGTTGCAGTAATCCAGACGGGAGATGACAAGTGCCTGGATTAGGACCTGCGTCGCTTCCTGTGTGAGGCAGGGTCGTACTCTGCGGATGTTGTAGAGCATGAACCTACAGGAACGGGCCACCGCCTTGATGTTGGTTGAGAACGACAGGGTGTTGTCCAGGATCACGCCAAGGTTCTTGGCGCTCTGGGAGGAGGACACAATGGAGTTGTCAACCGTGATGGCGAGATCATGGAACGGGCAGTCCTTCCCCGGGAGGAAGAGCAGCTCCGTCTTGCCGAGGTTCAGCTTGAGGTGGTGATCCGTCATCCACACTGATATGTCTGCCAGACATGCAGAGATGCGATTCGCCACCTGGTCATCAGAAGGGGGAAAGGAGAAGATTAATTGTGTGTCGTCTGCATAGCAATGATAAGAGAGACCATGTGAGGTTATGACAGAGCCAAGTGACTTGGTGTATAGCGAGAATAGGAGAGGGCCAAGAACAGAGCCCTGGGGGACACCAGTGGTGAGAGCGCGTGGTGAGGAGACAGATTCTCGCCACGCCACCTGGTAGGAGCGACCTGTCAGGTAGGACGCAATCCAAGCGTGGGCCGCGCCGGAGATGCCCAACTCGGAGAGGGTGGAGAGGAGGATCTGATGGTTCACAGTATCGAAGGCAGCCGATAGATCTAGAAGGATGAGAGCAGAGGAGAGAGAGTTAGCTTTAGCAGTGCGGAGCGCCTCCGTGATACAGAGGAGAGCAGTCTCAGTTGAATGACTAGTCTTGAAACCTGACTGATTTGGATCAAGAAGGTCATTCAGAGAGAGATAGCGGGAGAGCTGGCCAAGGACGGCACGTTCAAGAGTTTTGGAGAGAAAAGAAAGAAGGGATACTGGTCTGTAATTGTTGACATCGGAGGGATCGAGTGTAGGTTTTTTCAGAAGGGGTGCAACTCTCGCTCTCTTGAAGACGGAAGGGACGTAGCCAGCGGTCAGGGATGAGTTGATGAGCGAGGTGAGGTAAGGGAGAAGGTCTCCGGAAATGGTCTGGAGAAGAGAGGAGGGGATAGGGTCAAGCGGGCAGGTTGTTGGGCGGCCGGCCGTCACAAGACGCGAGATTTCATCTGGAGAGAGAGGGGAGAAAGAGGTCAGAGCACAGGGTAGGGCAGTGTGAGCAGAACCAGCGGTGTCGTTTGACTTAGCAAACGAGGATCGGATGTCGTCGACCTTCTTTTCAAAATGGTTGACGAAGTCATCTGCAGAGAGGGAGGAGGGGGGGAGGGGGCGGAGGATTCAGGAGGGAGGAGAAGGTGGCAAAGAGCTTCCTAGGGTTAGAGGCAGATGCTTGGAATTTAGCGTGGTAGAAAGTGGCTTTAGCAGCAGAGACAGAGGAGGAAAATGTAGAGAGGAGGGAGTGAAAGGATGCCAGGTCCGCAGGGAGGCGAGTTTTCCTCCATTTCCGCTCGGCTGCCCGGAGCCCTGTTCTGTGAGCTCGCAATGAGTCATCGAGCCACGGAGCGGGAGGGGAGGACCGAGCCGGCCTGGAGGATAGGGGACATAGAGAGTCAAGGGATGCAGAGAGGGAGGATAGGAGGGTTGAGGAGGCAGAATCAGGAGATAGGTGGGAGAAGGTTTGAGCGGAGGGAAGAGATGATAGGATGGAAGAGGAGAGAGTAGCGGGGGAGAGAGAGTGAAGGTTGGGACGGCGCGATACCATCCGAGTAGGGGCAGTGTGGGAGGTGTTGGATGAGAGCGAGAGGGAAAAGGATACAAGGCAGTGGTCGGAGACTTGGAGGGGAGTTGCAATGAGGTTAGTGGAAGAACAGCATCTAGTAAAGATGAGGTCGAGCGTATTGCCTGCCTTGTGAGTAGGGGGGGGAAGGTGAGAGGGTGAGGTCAAAAGAGGAGAGGAGTGGAAAGAAGGAGGCAGAGAGGAAAGAGTCAAAGGTAGACGTGGGGAGGTTAAAGTCGCCCAGAACTGTGAGAGGTGAGCCGTCCTCAGGAAAGGAGCTTATCAAGGCATCAAGCTCATTGATGAACTCTCCGAGGGAACCTGGAGGGCGATAAATGATAAGGATGTTAAGCTTGAAAGGGCTAGTAACTGTGACAGCATGGAATTCAAAGGAGGCGATAGACAGATGGGTAAGGGGAGAAAGAGAGAATGACCACTTGGGAGAGATGAGGATCCCGGTGCCACCACCCCGCTGACCAGACGCTCTCGGGGTGTGCGAGAACACGTGGGCGGACGAAGAGAGAGCAGTAGGAGTGGCAGTGTTGTCTGTGGTGATCCATGTTTCCGTCAGTGCCAAGAAGTCGAGGGACTGGAGGGAGGCATAGGCTGAGATGAACTCTGCCTTGTTGACCGCAGATTGGCAGTTCCAGAGGCTACCGGAGACCTGGAACTCCACGTGGGTCGTGCGCGCTGGGACCACCAGAGTAGGGTGGCCGCGGCCACGCGGTGAGGAGCGTTTGTATGGTCTGTGCAGAGAGGAGAGAACAGGGATAAACAGACACATAGTTGACAGGCTACAGAAGAGGCTACGCTAATGCAAAGGAGATTGGAATGACAAGTGGACTACACGTCTCGAATGTTCAGAAAGTTAAGCTACGTAGCAAGAATCTTATTGACTAAAATGATTAAAATGATACAGTACTGCTGAAGTAGGCCAGCTGGCAGTGGGTGCGTTGTTGACACTACACTAATCAAGTCGTTCCGTTGAGTGTAATCACCTGGCCCCTCGCGTTCTGGAGGTTGAGGTCTTCTAACTGGGCTGTTCTGAACTGGCCTGTGAGGATTCCCTTGTCAGTCGGTCCGTCGAGTGCCTCCACCTCCATAAAGTGCTGCCAGAGGTCCTCCTCGGACGACGGCTCGCTTCCCGGCGTTGGGTCATCTCCCTCCTCCTGGTCCAACTCGGGCCCGGTGGACACCTCTCGTGGCGGGGAGTGGATTGCGCAGATGACCATCCTTTCCCCTCCCCTGCCTACCTTGCTCACACCTCCCCAGGTCCCTCCTACACAGTGTCTGGAAGAGAGGGCAATCTCTACCGAGAATGGGCAGGGGCAGGTTAGGAACAGCCCCCATGTGCATCTGACACTCCCCCTTGGGGTGGTTACCCGCACCGGCAATGTTGGGTACCTCTTCGTGTCCCATGTATACATCTCCTCACCCCCCGGTTCGTCTTTTCCCTCTCGTGTGAGCCACCGCGGTTGGGCCTGGGTCACCATGCTGCCAGAGTCCAGCAGAGCGCTGGTGTCGACGCCATCGATTCATACTGGAACCATCGTTGGGGCCGTCTCGGTGTGCGCCCAACAGGACATGACACAACTCGCCATCCGGCTTACCCCGGAGCTGGGGGATGCGGAGGACATGGACTCCTCCTGGCCAGGGTAGCTCCATGCGATGTCTTCTGGCTTGCCGTGCTCATAGCAGCGCCTCTGATCTAGGTCGAGCAGTGGATGTCGTCATCGGTTCGGGTTGACCTCCCGCTTCGCAGCTTTGGCTGGTTCGGTACGAACCCCATTCAGCCCCTCGCCTCTCTGTTTTTTTCTTCCCCCTCCCTGCGTCCACTCTCTCCGCCCGGGCACCTTTCAGCAGGTCCTGGGTGTTCTGGTGGGTTTCCACCGCAGTCCGCAATTCCTCCAGGCTCTGGGGGTTCGTCGCCTTCCTCAACTAGCAGGGGAGGGCCCGGAGTTACCTTATCGATTGTCGGGAGGGACGGTTGGTCAGTAGCAATCCCTTGGTCAGGCGCACCAGGTCGCTCATCTGAGCGCAGGGGAGATGGTGGAGTCAAAGGCCCAGTCATGGACCAGTTGTACACGGCGTGCGAGGATGAATAACGGCTCAGAATCTAACGTTTGAGTCTCTCATAATTTGCTGCCTGGTCGGCGTTCAAGTCGAAGTAGGCCTTCTGGGCCTTCCCGGAGAGATAGGGTGCCAAAAGGCTGGCCCACTCGGGCTTGGGCCACCCTTCCCTCTGTGCCGTCCTCTTGAGGGTGCACAGAAACGTCTCCAAGTCATCGTCCTCCATTTACTTAGCCAGAAACTGATTTGGACCAGACTCCTAAGCCATCCCACCCTTCAACTAGGCTATCTCCGCTACCAGTCTGTTTGGTTGGTGCTGCTCCTCCAGCACTGGCTTCTGGAAAGCCTGTTGCTTCTGTTGGCTGAGTATAAACTGAGCCACCAGTTCCTTCATGGCAATCTCCGTACGCTCCACGCCACGGCACCCAAAGCTACTGAGGTGCCCGTATTCTCCACCATGTGTGGTAAACCGTGGGATGTTGGGTTGAGCGTGCAGAGATGAACACAGAGACAGGGAGGTTCTAGTCAGAAAACACGACTTTACTAGGCAACAACATTAACATAACAACAAAATAACCTAGGTTTGTCCCTTTTCAAATTTGGCTCCTCTCTCTCTGTCTCCCTCGCGGTGTGCCACGGTGCTCCCTTTATGTGGTCTGCACAGCTGGTTGGCATTCTCCCCTAATTATCTCTACTTGGGACCGTCAGCGTCGGGGTACCCAGACCGTGTACTCCCAGCACAGGGAGCCAACGTCGCGGCACGTACCTCCCCTCGATCACCAACCCACAGGGTAGACCTCCCGGATTACCACAGAGTGTAGGGGGCAACTAAATCCTACTCCAAATACAGACAGAGTAGGTGTGTCCAGAAGGTGGACGTATAGCTAATATAAGAGGTAGTCGTAATTCCCTGATAAAACATGCATAATGACCCTAACCTGTTCCTGCCTGGTCTCAGTTGTAGATAAAAACTCTGTTGGCAGCACCTTATACAAGCATACTATGATTGATATAGTTGACTTACTTGCAGTAATGTTCTATATAAGATTGTATGTGTGTGTGTAAAAGGTGTGTGTGTTCTGTAACTTCTTATCTGTGTGTGTGTGTGTGTACTCTGCAGGTTCCGGCCCATCCCAGAGGACCTGATGCTCCAGGCCTTTGAGGTAATGGACTGTATACATTCTGTATGTAGAGTGTGTTGGTTATCTTGCATTAATTCCCTCTATTGCAGACTGTATAGATTATCTTGGATTAATTCCCTCTATTGAAGACTGTGTAGGTTATCTTGGATTAATTCTCTCTATTACAGACTGTATAGATAATATTGGGTTAATTCCCTCAATTGCAGACTGTATAGATAATCTTGGGTTAATTCCCTCAATTGCAGACTGTATAGATCATCTTGGGTTAATTCCCTGCAGACTGTACAGTTGTGGCCAAAGGTTTTGAGAATGTTACAAATATTAATTTCCACAAAGTTTGCTGCTTCAGTGTCTTTAGATATTTTTTGTCAGATGTTACTATGGAATACTGAAGTATAATTACAGGCATTTCATACCTGCCAAAGGCTTTTATTGACAATTACATGAAGTCAAAATTTGCAGTGTTGACCCTTCTTTTTCAAGACCTCTGTAATCCTCCCTGGCATGCTGTCAATTAACTTCTGGGCCACATCCTGACTGATGGCAGCCCATTCTTGCATAATCAATGCTTGGAGTTTGTCAGACTTTGTGGGTTTTTGTTTGTCCACCCGCCTCCTTGAGGATTGACCACAAGTTCTCAATGGGATTAAGGTCTGGGGGGTTTCCTGGCCATGGACCCAAAATATCAATGTTTTGTTCCCTGAGCCACTTAGTTATCACTTCTGCCTTATGGCAAGGTGCTCCATCATGCTGGAAAAGGCATTGTTTGTAACCAAACTGTTCCTGGATGGTTGGGAGAAGTTGCTCTCAGAGGATGTGTTGGTACCGTTCTTTATTCATGGCTGTGTTCTTAGGCAAAATTGTGAGTGAGCCCACTCCCTTGGCTGAGAAGCAACCCCACACATGAATGGTCTCAGGATGCTTTACTATTGACTAACAAGCTTTTTTTCCAGATGCCCCAAACAATCGGAAAGGGGATTCATCAGAGAAAATGACTTTATCCCAGTCCTCAGCAGTCCAATCCCTGTACCTTTTGCAGAATATCAGTCTGTCCCTGATGTTTTTCCTGGAGAGAAGTGGCTTCTTTGCTGCCCTTCTTGACACCAGGACATCTTCCAAAAGTCTTTGCCTCACTGTGCGTGCAGATGCACTCACACCTGCCTGCTGCCATTCCTGAGCAAGCTCTGTACTGGTGGTGCCCCGATCCCGCAGCTGAATCAACTTTAGGAGACGGTTCTGGCGCTTGCTGGACTTTCTTGGGCGCCCTGAAGCCTTCTTCACAACAATTGAACCGCTCTCCTTGAAGTTTTTGATGATCCGATAAATGGTTGATTAGGTGCAATCTTACTGGCAGCAATATCCTTGCCTTTGAAGCCCTTTTTGTGCAAAGCAATGATGACTGCACGTGTTTCCTTGCAGGTAACCATGGTTGACAGAGGAAGAACAATGATTCCAAGCACCACCCTCCTTTTGAAGCTTCCAGTCTGTTATTCAAACTCAATCAGCATGACAGAGTGATCTCCAGCCATGTCCTCATCAACACTCACACCTGTGTTAACGAGAGAATCACTGACATGATGTCAGCTGGTCTTTTTGTGGCAGGGCTGAAATGCAGTGAAAATGTTTTTGGGGGATTCAGTTCATTTGCATGGCAAAGAGGGACTTGCAATTAATTGCAATTCATCTGATCACTCTTCATAACATTCTGGAGTATATGCAAATTGCCATCATACCAACTGCAGCAGCAGACTTTGAAAATGTATATTTGTGCCATTCTCAAAACTTTTGGCCACGACTGTATAGGTTACCTTGGGTTCCCTCTATTGCAGCCTGTATAGGTAATCTTGGGTTATTGCAGACGGTATAGGATCTTTAACATCTAACATTTGCAGGTTCTAGATAAGCAGAAAAAGGGACATTTGGAACTGGAGGAGCTCACAAAGTACATGACACAGGAAGGTAAGATGAAAGCAACATAGAGCTCTACATAAAACCACAGAATCATTGGCCTGAAGTCACAAATATATCACATCTTGTCACTGCTTATTAACATTTATGTGGGCTTTGTGTCAGGCAAGATGATATTACGCCCTCTAGTGGTCCAAGGTTTGGACAGACAGACACTGACAGATAACAATCCACTCTACAAGCATTATATGATTATATATCTCCCAGAACAACAATGCTGGGAGATATATAAAGTCTATTATGTTGACTTTAGTGTTCATTCTTACCAGTTTCCAGTGTGTTGGCTCCCTTGGACCTAGCATATGTACTTATGACTTATTAGTATGTAATGGATGCTCAGCTGGAGTGACATGCAGCAAATAAGGGTTCCTCAGAATCAACCTTGAGAAACCCTGCTAGGGGGTGGAAATAGCCTCGAGGTTATAAAGGCAGTCTGGCAACTGCCATCAATACCTCAGGGGCCACCTACTGTTATTTCCCTTGAGCAAGGCACACCCTAAACTTCTCCAGGGGTGCTTCTCTGTGGTTGACCCAGTGTGTGTGTGTGTGTGTGTGTGTGTGTTTGTGTGTGTGTGTGTGTGTGTGTGTGTGTGTGTGTGTGTGTGTGTGTGTGTGTGTGTGTGTGTGTGTGTGTGTGTGTGTGTGTGTGTGTGTGTGTGTGTGTGTGTGTGTGTATGGAGTGTTTGGTGCTGTGTTAGCAAATGTTTTGGTTGTCTCTATAATGGATCAACAAAGATCTATTGTGGGTATGTGTCCCTCTCTGCAGGAGAGCCCTTCACCCAGGAAGAGATGGAGGAGATGTTGTCAGCTGCAATGGACCCTGACAAGAACCTCATCTTCTACAAAGACTTTGTTAGCATGATGTCCGTGGATGACCCCAGATAGACTCTCAATCACACACACACACACACACACACACACACACACACACACACACACACACACACACACACACACACACACACACACACACACACACACACACACACACACACACACACACACACACACACACACACACACACACACACATAGACATTCCTGCTGGGAGTAATGACAAATGTAATGTTGTCTTGCGTAATTGTTATATTATTATAGTCTAATACAGAATATAATGTGGTATTGTTAATGTTTGCAGTGTCATTTTTGGGCTTATTGCCAAATATTGTACATCTCCCACTGTTGTGCTAGAAGCCTGGCCAACTCCAGTCTTCAGGGGCCTAATTGGTGTCACACTTTTGCCCCAGCCCCAGCTGACACACCTGACTCCAATAATCGACTAATCATGATCTTCAGATAAAAATGCAATTAGTTTAAATCAGGTGTGTTTGCTAGGGATAGGGAGAAGTGTGACACCAATCAGGCCCCAGAAGACTGGAATTACCCAGGCCTGTAACTAGACCTGCATGGCCAGGCCTGTAACTAGACCTGCATGGCCAGGCCTGTAACTAGACCTGCATGGCCAGGCCTGTAACTAGACCTGCATGGCCAGGCCTGTAACTAGACCTGCATGGCCAGCCATGTAACTAGACCTGTATGGCCAGGCCTGTAACTAGACCTGCATGGCCAGGCCTGTAACTAGACCATGCATGGGTTTATTGCCAAATATTCTCCCTCTGTTGTGCTAGGCCATGCAGTGAAACCAGATGGCGCTGTGTATCCATAAACAACATGCAACACCACGCTGTATAAATCACTGCAGCAATATGCTTTCATTCACGACACCATCACCACCACACCACCTTATGTGCATAATCATCGGAATGTGAAGCACAGATTAATTGAATGAGGATATTCATGAAAAGAACACAAATTCAATTGTTGTGTTCGGAGTAAAACCTCTCCAAGGAGTGATCCAATAACTTATTGCATAGACAAACCTTGTTTCTGTGGTGGTGGTGATGATGATGACGATGATGATCCAATTTTATTTGTCACACTCGCTGAATACAACAGGTGTCGAGTTAACTGTGAAATGCTTACTTTAAGAGCTCTTTCCCAACAATGCCAAGTTAAAAAGTACGAAAAGATGAGCAAAAGAATATAGATGTATACAGTACCAGTCTCTACTTTGGACACACCTACTCATTCAATGTTTTTCTTTATTTTTTACTATTTGGCGCAGCGGTCTAAGGCACTGCATCTCAGTGTTAGAGGCATCACTACAGACACCCTGGTTCAAATCCAGGCTGTATCACAATTGGTGTGATTGGGAGTCCCATAGGGCGGCCCACAATTGGCCCAGCGCCGTCCGGGTTTGGCCGGTGTAGGCCGTCATTGTAAATAAGAATTTGTTATTAACTGACTTGCCTAGTTAAATAAAAGTTAAATATATATATTTTTTAAACTATGAAATAAGTAACCAAAAAAGTGTTTAACAAATCCAAATATATTTTCTATTTTAGATTCTTCAAAGTAGCCACCCTGTGCCTTGATGACAGCTTGGCACACTCTTGGCATTCTCTCAACCAGCTACACCTAGAATGCTTTTCCAACAGTATTGAAGGAGTTCCCACATATGCTGAGCACGTGTAGGCTGCTTTTACTTCACTCTGCGGTCCAACTCATCCCAAATCATCTCAATTGGGTTGAGGTCAGGTGATTGTGGAGGCCAAGTCATCTGATACAGCACTCAATCCCTCTCCTTCTTGGTCAAATAGCCCTTAGCCTGGAGGTGTGCTGGGTCATTGTCCTGTTGATAAACAAATGATAGTCCCACTAAGTGCAAACCAGATGGGATGGCATATCGCTGTAGAATGCTGTGGTAGCCGTGCTGGTTAAGTGTGCCTTGAATTCTAAATTGATCACTGACAGTGTCACCAACAAAGCCCCCAACACCATCACACCTCCTCCTCCATGCTTCACGGTGGGAACCACACATGCAGAGATCATCCGTTCACCTACTCTTTGTCTCACAAAGACACGGTGGTTGGAACCAAAAATCTCAAATTTGGACTAATCAGACCAAAGGACAGATCTCCACCGGTCTAATGTCCATTGCTCATGTTTCTTGGCCCAAGCAAGTCTCTTCTTATTGCTGTCCCTTAGTAGTGGTTTCTTTGCAGCAATTCGACCATGATGACCTGATTCACGCAGTCTCCTCTGAACAGTGGATGTTGAGATGTGTCTGTTACTTAAACTCTGTGAAGCATTTATTTGGACTGCAATTTCTGAGGCTGGTAACTCTAATGAACTTATCCTCTGCAGCAGAGGTAACTCTGGGTCTTCCTTAACTGTGGCGCTCCTCTTGAGAGCCAGTTTCATCATAGCACCTGATGGTTTTTGAGACTGCACTTTTTCCATATTGAACAGTCTATTACTTGGGTGACTGGAGTCTTTGAACATTTTTAGGGCCTTCTTCTGACACCGTCTGGTATATAGGTCCTGGATGTCAGGAAGCTTGGCCAAAGTGATGTACTGGGCAGTACGCACTACCCTCTGTAGCGCCTTGCGGTCAGATACCAAGCAGTTGCCGTACCAAGCGGTGATGCAGCCAGTGAAGATGCTCTCAATGGCGCAGCTGTATAACTTTTTGAGGGTCTGAGTGCCCATGCCAAATCCTTTCAGCCTCCTGAGGGGGGAAGAGGTGTTGTTGTGCCCTCTTCACGACTGTGTTGGTGTGTTTGGACCATGACAGGTCCTTTGTGATGTGGACACTGAGGAACTTGAAGCTCTCGACCCGCTCCACTACAGCCACATCGATGTGAATGGGGGTGTGCTCGGCCCTCCGTTTCCTGTAGTCCACGATGAGTTCCTTTGTCTTGCTGCCGTTGAGGGACCGGTTGTTGTCCTGGCACCACATTGCCAGATCTCTGACTTCCCTGTAGGGTGTCTCATCGTCCTGAGGGGCCCCTGTGTTGAGCATCAGCGTGGCGGATGTGTTGTTGCCTACCCTCTCCACCATGGGGCTGCCCGTCAAGGAATTCCAGGATCCAGTTGCAAAGGGAGGTGTTTCATCCCAGGGTCCTTAGTTTAGTGATGAGCTTGGAGGGCACTATGGTGTTAAACGCTGAGCTGTAGTCAATGAACAGCATACTCACGTAGGTATTCCTTTTGTCCAGCTGGGAAAGGCCAGTGTGGAATGCAATAGAGATTGGTGTGACTGTGTTGTGGCAGTATGCGATTTGGATTGGGTCCATGGTGTCTGGGATGATGGTGTTGTTGTGAGCCATGACCAGCCTTTCAAAGCATTTCATGGCTACAGATGTGAGTGCTACGGGTCAATAGTCATTAGGACAGGTTACCTTGACATTCTTGGGCACAGGGACTATGATGGTCTGCTTGAAACAAAGTTATTGCAAACTCAGTCAGGGAGAGGTTGAAAATGTCGACGAAGACACTTGCCAGCTGGTCAGCGCATGCTCTGAGTACGTGTCCTTGTAATCCATCTGGCCCTGCAGCCTTGTGAATGTTAAACGGTTTAAAGGTCTTACTCACATCAGCTACGGAGAGCGTGACCACACAGTCGTCCGGAACAGCTGGTGCATGCATGGTTCAGTGTTACTTGCCTCGAATCGAGCATAGAAGGTATTTTGCTCGTCTGGTAGGCTTGTGTCACTGGACAGCTCGCAGGTGGGTTTTTATTTTTAATGTTTTTATTTGACAAGTTAGGCAAGTTGAGAACAAGTTCTCATTTACAATTGCGACCTGGCCAAGATAAAGCAAAGCAGTTCGACACATACAACAACACAGAGTTACACAAGGAGTAAAACAAACATACAGTCAATAATATAGGTGAAAAATAAGTCTATATACAATGTGAGCAAATGAGGTGAGATAAGGGAGGTAAAGGCAAAAAAAAGCCATGGTGGCGAAGTAAATACAATATAGCAAGTAAAACCTGGAATGGTAGATTTGCAGTGGAAGAATGTGCAAAGTAGAGATAGAAATAATAGGGTGCAAAGGACCAAAATAAATACAGTGCCTTGCGAAAGTATTCGGCCCCCTTGAACTTTGCGACCTTTTGCCACATTTCAGGCTTCAAACAAAGATATAAAACTGTATTTTTTTTGTGAAAAATCAACAACAAGTGGGACACAATCATGAAGTGGAACGACATTTATTGGATATTTCAAACTTTTTTAACAAATCAAAAACTGAAAAATTGGGCGTGCAAAATTATTCAGCCCCTTAAGTTAATACTTTGTAGCGCCATCTTTTGCTGCGATTACAGCTGTAAGTCGCTTGGGGTATGTCTCTATCAGTTTTGCACATCGAGAGACTGACATTTTTCCCCATTCCTCCTTGCAAAACAGCTCGAGCTCAGTGAGGTTGAATGGAGAGCATTTGTGAACAGCAGTTTTCAGTTCTTTCCACAGATTCTCGATTGGATTCAGAATGGTCCTGTATTTGGCTCCATCCATCTTCCCATCAATTTTAACCATCTTCCCTGTCCCTGCTGAAGAAAAGCAGGCCCAAACCATGATGCTGCCACTACCATGTTTGACAGTGGGGATGGGGTGTTCAGGGTGATGAGCTGTGTTGCTTTTACGCCAAACATAACGTTTTGCATTGTTGCCAAAAAGTTCAATTTTGGTTTCATCTGACCAGAGCACCTTCTTCCACATGTTTGGTGTGTCTCCCAGGTGGCTTGTGGCAAACTTTAAACGACACTTTTTATGGATATCTTTATGGCTTTCTTCTTGCCACTCTTCCATAAAGGCCAGATTTGTGGAATATACGACAGATTGTTGTCCTATGGACAGAGTCTCCCACCTCATCTGTAGATCTCTGAAGTTCATCCAGAGTGATCATGGGCCTCTTGGCTGCATCTCTGATCAGTCTTCTCCTTGCATGAGCTGAAAGTTTAGAGGGACGGCCAGGTCTTGGTAGATTTACAGTGGTCTGATACTCCTTCCATTTCAATATTATCGCTTGCACAGTGCTCCTTGGGATGTTTAAAGCTTGGGAAATCTTTTTGTATCCAAATCCGGCTTTAAACTTCTTCACAACAGTATCTCGGACCTGTCTGGTGTGTTCCTTGTTCTTCATGATGCTCTCTGCGCTTTTAACGGACCTCTGAGACTATCACAGTGCAGGTGCATTTATACGGAGACTTGATTACACACAGGTGGATTGTATTTATCTTCATTAGTCATTTAGGTCAACATTGGATCATTCAGAGATCCTCACTGAACTTCAGGAGAGAGTTTGCTGCACTGAAAGTAAAGGGGTTGAATAATTTTGCACGCCCAATTTTTCAGTTTTTGATTTGTTAAAAATGTTTGAAATATCCAATAAATGTCATTCCACTTCATGATTGTGTCCCACTTGTTGTTGATTCTTCACAAAAAAATACAGTTTTATATCTTTATGTTTGAAGCCTGAAATGTGGCAAAAGGTCACAAAGTTCAAGGGGGCCGAATACTTTCGCAAGGCACTGTAAATACAGTAGGGAAAGAGGTAGTTATTTGGGCAAAATTATAGATGGGCTATGTACAGGTGCAGTAATCTGTGAGCTGCTCTGACAGCTGGTGAGGGAGATAAGTGTTTCCAGTTTCAGAGATCTTTGTAGTTCGTTCCAGTCATTGGCAGCAGAGGAAGAATTGGTTTTGGGGGTGACCAGAGAGATATACCTGCTACAGGTGGGTGCTGCTATGGTGACCAGTGAGCTGAGATAAGGGGGGACTTTACCTTGCAGGGTCTTGGCGTTTGGCGACCAGTATGAAGCGAGGGCCAGCCAATGAGAGCATACAGGTCGCAATGATGGGTAGTATATGGGGCTTTGGTGACAAAACGGATGGCACTGTGATAGACTGCATCCAATTTATTGAGTAGGGTATTGGAGGCTATTTTGTAAATGATGTCGCCGAAGTCGAGGATTGGTAGGATGGTCAGTTTTACGAGGGTATGTTTGGCAGCATGAGTGAACGATGCTTTGTTGCGAAATAGGAAGCCAATTATAGATTTAACTTTGGATTGGAGATGTTTGATGTGAGTCTGGAAGGAGAGTTTACAGTCTAACCAGACACCTAGGTATAAAATGAGCATCAGAGCCGGTGTAGTAGGATTCGATCTTGGTCCTGTATTGCCACATTGCCTGTTTGATGGTTTGTCTGAGGGCGTTGCGGGATTTCTTATAAGTGTCCCACTCCTTGAAAAAGGCCGCTGTAGCCTTCCGCTCAGTGCAGATGTTGCCTATGACTTCTGGTTGGGATATGTACGTACGGTCACTGTGGGGAAGACGTCGTCGATGCACTTATTAATGACACCGGTAATCGATGTGGTAAATTCCACAATGCCATAGGATGAAACCCGGAACATATTCCAACCTGTGCTAGCGAAACAGTCAAGTAGCTTAGCATCCACTTAATCGGACCACTTCCATATTGAGCACTTGACTGGTACTTCCTGTTTGACTTTTTGCTTGTAAACAGGACTTAGGAGGATAGAGTTATGGTCCGATTTTTTTTCAAGTGTGGGGCGAGGGAGAGCTTTTTATGTGTCTCAGTGTGTGAAGTAAAGGTGATATACCGTTTTTTCTCCTATAGTTGCACAGGTGACATGCTGGTAGAAATTATGTTAAACAGATGATGATGATGATGATGAGTATTTATGAATTATGTTACTGATTAGAGCTAAACCTTTTTGATCCAACTGAACATACCACCTCTGCACCAGATACTTTTAATGCAATCTTGCAACCATAACCATCGTCAGTTGTAGGCCTACTACATCCCTCTCTAGTCATCATTTACTCCCTCCAAAAGTTAACATAGGACAAATGAGCTGGCACGTGTCAGTCAACAAAGCATTGATTCACTATTGGTCTGCCAGCGAGGAAGGGGCAGGTAGCACCCTCCCCCAGCCAGATGTGCGCAAGCATCTATCTCCAGTCGGCACCTCTGGCTTCAGATGAGCCTCCTGCAGGCAGGCACACGGACAGTCAGAGGAATACCACCACAGCTGTGCCTCTGCCGCGCTGCAGACGCGCGTCCCCACTGTCTACGCTGAGCCTGTGCAGCAGCGGCTGCATTCACTCTGCTACCGCCCTGCTTGTATTTCGTCGCTCCCAGAAAGAGAAACCCGTCTGTACCCCACTCATACAGGCGGACCTGTTCACATTTTCACTGTGGATTTTACATCTTTACAGGAGACCGTGGATTGGAACTAATTATTGCGCGTATTGGATACATTTGAGCGGAATCACTGTTAGGTTATTGTTTTTCAAGGTTGGAGACAGTATGCTATATTGATATCTAATCTGCGTGATATTGGTTAATGATTTCGAAGCACGCGGAGGGGCGTGGAATTCATTGACATCGATTTGGTCTCCTTGTGTGTAAAACAACCGAGATATTTTCTCTCCACTCCTCCCTTCCCTCACCTTCAGCATGACTTCTCTGTCTGGGACCAAAGAGAGGTCTGTGACCAGCAGGAGCAGAAAATACGGGGTTCGTAGCCTAGTCTATTTTCCTACTTTATGTGGAGTGGATGATTATATCAGTAACACTAGCAACAACAGTGAAAAGCGTAGCAGAGCTCTCATTTATTCCATCAGAGCAGTAAGAGTATTCCATAGTGTTTGCTACAGGTTTGAATGCCGTTGGCAATTCATTAGGCTACTGCGGAGAAGCGGGTAGGCTAGCCAGGGAACGCAACAGTAAACAGATAGATAGATCGCACTCACCTTTAGTTTTTGTAGGCTAACGCTTTTAGACATTTTTGTTCAAACTGTTTCTTTCCTACCTGGGTTTTTGCATCTCTGCCATTTAGCCAATAAAGTCTTATACCACGGACCGAGTTGTGCTTCAAGTGAGTTATTGTTTGTCTCCTCAATTGAAATCAAATGTTACCTTAAAGGTAGGATTGTCTTTATGGTGCTCCCCACAGGTTACCGACACCTCTCCGACAAAATCAGCCTCCTTCTCCCCGGAGACATGGTATAGAAAGGCCTACGAGGAGTCCCGGACCAGCAGCAGACCCGCTCCAGAGGGAGTCGGCTCCATGCCTAGCTCCACAGGCACCCCCTCCCCAGGATCTGGCACCTCTTCCCCGGGCTCTTTCTCTGGTTCCCCCGGGACCATATCCCCAGGGATCGGGACCTGTTCTCCCGGGTCTCTGGGTGGATCGCCAGGTTTCGGTACAGGTTCGCCCGGCTCTGGCAGTGGGAGTTCCCCTGGTTCTGAGAGAGAGAGGGGGATATGGTGTGAGAACTGCAACGCCCGGCTGACAGAGCTGAAGAGGCAGGCGCTGAAGCTGCTGATTCCCGGCCCCTACTCCAGCAAGGTAAGCCGAGTTAGATGCACTGCTGCCCGGCTATAGCAGCCTCTGAATCTGGCGACGGGCGACCCATAGGCATCATACGGGCGACCCATAGGCATCATACGGGCGACCCATAGGCATCATACGGGCGACCCATAGGCATCATACGGGCGACCCATAGGCATCATACGGGCGACCCATAGGCATCATACGGGCGACCCATAGGCATCATACGGGCGACCCATAGGCATCATACGGGCGGCCTATAGGCATCATACGGGCGACCCATAGGCATCATACGGGCAACCCATAGGCAAAGACCATAAGATATCACTATGGTGTAAGATAGGGTTTCCAAAACTTGGGCCGAGCCCCACGCGGTCGAGGGCCGAGCCCCACGCTGTCGAGGGCCGAGCCCCACGCGGTCGGGGGCCGAGCCTCACGCGGTCGGGGGCCGATCCCCACGCGGTCGGGGGCCGAGCCCCACGCGGCCGGGGGCCGAGCCCCACGCGGTCGGTGGTCGAGCCCCACGCGGTCGAGGGTCGAGCCCCACGCGGCCGAGGGTCGAGCCCCACGCGGCCGAGGGTCGAGCCCCACGCGGCCGAGGGTCGAGCCCCACGCGGCCGAGGGTCGAGCCCAACGCGGCCGATCCCCACACGGCTGAGTTTGGAAAACCTGGTTTACTATTCTTTTCTGTGTCCATGTGAAGGAGGCATGAAACGAGAAGTGAGTTGGATAATGGTATAGTCCTAGATCTAACTGTAGGCATACTGTTTGGCTGAGGCTGTGTTGTGCCTGGGCTGAAGAGCCAGAGAGGCTGCCCGTGGGGAAAAGCTCAGCTCAGAGGCAAACAGCCTTGTCCCTGTTGCTCGTTCAATAGCTGGCATTATGCCAAAAAAAATGATTATGATGATGTACATACAATTCAATCAGCTGTTTCTAAAGTTTAAATCCATCAGTACCATTTGCTTCATTACACATCGTTGTGGATAGGGATTAATAAAGGCCTGGTGGATTATTGCCATTCTAGATGTTTCCATGGATGGGTTATTTTCTGTTGATAGAACCCTTTGGCCACCCATTCTTTCCTTCTGTATCCAATTAAATGAACGCCAGGGCTTTTAATATACTGTATGAAAGGCATACATCATCTTTCTACTGTGCAGGGGTGTGTGTGTGTGTGTGTGTGTCTGCGCTCGTGCGTAAAGAAGGTTCTCTCTCTGTAAAGCGCAATGGGCCTTTACACTTGATTGTGTGATTTTTTTTTTTTTCCTTTTGTTTTTGTTGTTGAGCATATTGGGGATTTCAGGAGGCCTTGCCAAGTTCTGTGCATTGCCAAGAGTCTAGGCACTAAAGAGTGATGAATGCAGCCCCTTCGGGAGGGAGTTATTGGGTAACAAATAACAGCATTCTGCCCGGCACAGCACACATACTGTAAACCCAGAGTGAACAGAGGACATGCGTCATGACCCTGACTGCTGTGAAAAGCCCGCAGGGGGAGGGGAAGTAGTGGTGGGATGATCCCAATTAAAACCGCTACAAATGAGATCAGGTTCAACTCCCATGGTGCGTAATTGTCCCATTCATAAATGGGTATATTCTAAGTGGATGCAGAGAACTCATAAACTCAACTTTTCTCTGGACCATCTCCACATTCCAGCCTATCCTAACCTTCATGGTCTGAACATAAAAGTTTTAATGTTTTTACCCTGATATTTGAGAACGAATATTGAATTATTATTATTATTATTTTATATAACTAGGCAAGTCAGTTAAGAAAAAAATATTATTTTACATTGATAGCCTACCAGGGAACAGTGGGTTAACTGCCTTGTTCATGGGCAGAACCACAGATGTTTACCTTGTCAGCTCGGGGATTTGATCCAGCCAACTTTCGGTTACTGGCCCAACACCTTAACCACTAGGCTACCTGCCGCCTCATAGTCTGCAATTCCAGGCTGGTTGTATCTACAGTTATCACTACCTGTCTGATGGCAAGAGATCCAGGCTGGTTGTATCTACAGTTATCACTACCTGTCTGATGGCAAGAGATCCAGGCTGGTTGTATCTACAGTTATCACTACCTGTCTGATGGCAAGAGATCCAGGCTGGTTGTATCTACAGTTATCACTACCTGTCTGATGGCAAGAGATCCAGGCTGGTTGTATCTACAGTTATCACTACCTGTCTGATGGCAAGAGATCCAGGCTGGTTGTATCTACAGTTATCACTACCTGTCTGATGGCAAGAGATCCAGGCTGGTTGTATCTACAGTTATCACTACCTGTCTGATGGCAAGAGATCCAGGCTGGTTGTATCTACAGTTATCACTACCTGTCTGATGGCAAGAGATCCAGGCTGGTTGTATCTACAGTTATCACTACCTGTCTGATGGCAAGAGATCCAGGCTGGTTGTATCTACAGTTATCACTACCTGTCTGATGGCAAGAGATCCAGGCTGGTTGTATCTACAGTTATCACTACCTGTCTGATGGCAAGAGATCCAGGCTGGTTGTATCTACAGTTATCACTACCTGTCTGATGGCAAGAGATCCAGGCTGGTTGTATCTACAGTTATCACTACCTGATGGCAAGAGATCCAGGCTGGTTGTATCTACAGTTATCTCTACCTGTCTGATGGCAAGAGATCCAGACTGGTTGTATCTACAGTTATCACTACCTGTCTGATGGCAAGAGATCCAGGCTGGTTGTATCTACAGTTCTCACTACCTGTCTGATGGCAAGAGATCCAGGCTGGTTGTATCTACAGTTATCACTACCTGTCTGATGGCAAGAGATCCAGGCTGGTTGTATCTACAGTTATCACTACCTGTCTGATGGCAAGAGATCCAGGCTGGTTGTATCTACAGTTATCACTACCTGTCTGATGGCAAGAGATCCAGGCTGGTTGTATCTACAGTTATCACTACCTGTCTGATGGCAAGAGATCCAGGCTGGTTGTATCTACAGTTATCACTACCTGTCTGATGGCAAGAGATCCAGGCTGGTTGTATCTACAGTTATCACTACCTGTCTGATGGCAAGAGATCCAGGCTGGTTGTATCTACAGTTATCACTACCTGTCTGATGGCAAGAGATCCAGGCTGGTTGTATCTACAGTTATCACTACCTGATGGCAAGAGATCCAGGCTGGTTGTATCTACAGTTATCTCTACCTGTCTGATGGCAAGAGATTCAGACTGGTTGTATCTACAGTTATCTCTACCTGTCTGATGGCAAGAGATCCAGGCTGGTTGTATCTACAGTTATCACTACCTGTCTGATGGCAAGAGATCCAGGCTGGTTGTATCTACAGTTATCACTACCTGTCTGATGGCAAGAGATCCAGGCTGGTTGTATCTACAGTTATCACTACCTGTCTGATGGCAAGAGATCCAGGCTGGTTGTATCTACAGTTATCACTACCTGTCTGATGGCAAGAGATCCAGGCTGGTTGTATCTACAGTTATCACTACCTGTCTGATGGCAAGAGATCCAGGCTGGTTGTATCTACAGTTATCTCTACCTGTCTGATGGCAAGAGATTCAGACTGGTTGTATCTACAGTTATCTCTACCTGTCTGATGGCAAGAGATCCAGGCTGGTTGTATCTACAGTTATCACTACCTGTCTGATGGCAAGAGATCCAGGCTGGTTGTATCTACAGTTATCACTACCTGTCTGATGGCAAGAGATCCAGGCTGGTTGTATGTACAGTTATCTCTACCTGTCTGATGACAAGAGGTAGCCTAGTGGTTAGAGCGTTGGACTAGTAACCACAAGGTTGCAAGTTCAAACCCCCGAGCTGACAAGGTACAAATCTGTCGTTCTGCCCCTGAACAGGCAGTTAACCCACTGTTCCTAGTCTGTCATTGGAAATAAGAATTTGTTCTTAACTGACTTGCCTGGTTAAATAAAGGTAAAAATAAAATCTACAGAATGCACTACCTGTCTGGCAAGAGATCCAGGCTGGCTGTATCTACAGAAGGCCCTACCTGTCTGATGACGAGATCCAGGCTGGTTGTATCTACAGAAGGCCCTACCTGTCTGATGACAAGAGATCCAGGCTGGTTGTATCTACAGAAGGCCCTACCTGTCTGATGGCAAGAGATCCAGGCTGGTTGTATTTACAGAAGGCCCTACCTGTCTGATGGCAAGAGATCCAGGCTGGTTGTATTTACAGAAGGCCCTACCTGTCTGATGGCAAGAGATCCAGGCTGGTTGTATTTACAGAAGGCCCTACCTGTCTGATGGCAAGAGATCCAGGCTGGTTGTATTTACAGAAGGCCCTACCTGTCTGATGGCAAGAGATCCAGAATGGTTGTATTTACAGAAGGCCCTACCTGTCTGATGGCAAGAGATCCAGGCTGGTTGTATTTACAGAAGGCCCTACCTGTCTGATGGCAAGAGATCCAGGCTGGTTGTATCTACAGAAGGCCCTACCTGTCTGATGGCAAGAGATCCAGAATGGTTGTATTTACAGAAGGCCCTACCTGTCTGATGGCAAGAGATCCAGGCTGGTTGTATTTACAGAAGGCCCTACCTGTCTGATGGCAAGAGATCCAGGCTGGTTGTATCTACAGAAGGCCCTACCTGTCTGATGGCAAGAGATCCAGAATGGTTGTATTTATAGAAGGCCCTACCTGTCTGATGGCAAGAGATCCAGGCTGGTTGTATCTACAGAAGGCCCTACCTGTCTGATGGCAAGAGATCCAGAATGGTTGTATTTACAGAAGGCCCTACCTGTCTGATGGCAATAGAGGAGGTCACTGTGAGAGGTGCTTGTTTACCGTAGTCACTACGGTCAGTGCACAGATGATGAGTTAGTGGTAGGCCAATAGAGCAGTCCCCAGTGTGGACACAAGTGGTGCTGTGTAGCACCAGACAGCTGGAGCCTATGGAGATCAGGAGCTCACCGATCAGGACAGACAACCAAGGGTTAACAGATTTCTATTACAATCATAGTGGAACTGGGAGAAACCATCATGTTTGGGACAATTTCATCACCTATACAAAACCCCCCTATCCAACATCTGAATCTGGACTAGGACAATTCATTGTTTTATTGATTTATTTAGTAGAAATGGTACAGGATGTTTGTATGGTCCCCTATTAAAGATTGTGGGAGAGAGAATATCAGTGTTTAGTCCTGTGTGCATGTTTGTGTATAGGTTCAGATAGAGTTGACCTCTTTCTCAGCCTCCATTACATAGTGGTAATTGGCAAGCTTGTCAGTATATAGTATTATAGTAGATTATAGGGTGAATGTTTGGCACTCTCCCAGTGAATTACACTCAGCAGGTAAAGGCTTTCACATAGAATGAGAATAGAACTGACATTACAAACTTTTCCTGGGCAGCCAGAAAGTAGGGGTGCTGAAGGTGCTGCAGCACCCCTGAAAAATCACAATTAAAAAATGATTTAAATATGATTTTTTCATTCTAAAAAAATCATCAATATGACTGCTCTTCCAATGATAATTATGATGGTGATGATAAGCATCAACCGTTTTAAATGGCCCTGGGGTGCTGCCAGCGCTAGCGCTGCAGATGGATCTATCGGTCCACTAATACAGGACTATTAAAGGCACTAGGCAGTTATATTGATGATTTGTTTAAAGGGACGTTGGTAGACTTTATTTGCTTGTTGAGCTCTCTGGCTCGGAACTTTCTGTTCTTATCAGGAACAAGATGCATAGCTAGAATGGTTTGAAGTGATTCATTCTCATCATTGGGACAAAGTGTTCTGTTATTATTGATTGGGCCTTGCGATAGACTACCATCCTCTCCAGGGGGTGTACTTGTACGTACATCTGCCTCACGCAACAGAAACAGAAGATAGGCTGCTGCCCTATGAACTGTTCTGGCTCAGACGAGGCTATTAGGGATGGGGAGAGAGGGAGGTTGACCTGAGGGTTGTTGTTTGGGCAAATCTGTGTTGTTCTGACAAGAACAGGACTGGTAGATGCTAAGTCTCTCGGAGAGGACAGGGACATGGGTTCAGTCCCAAATTGCACCCTATTCCCTATAGTGCACTACTTTTCAACAGAGCCCTATGGAACCGGTCAAAAGTAGTGCACTATAAAGTGAAAAGTGTACCATTTGGGATGCAGGCATGATACGTCTGCTTCTGCTTCCTGTTCCCTCCTCTGACAGAACCAGCAGACATTAGTGTTCTTATGCTAATCATGACCTTCACAGAGCCACTGTGGGGAGACCTGGTTCTCAGTCTCTGCTGTTGGCATCCAGTAAGCGTGCTGAGCGTACAAACACAAACACACAGGGGGGGCACAGAAATGACACCGCACAGTTGAAGGGTGCAGCAACGGGGTCGATGTTAGAAAATGTCACTTGCTGAAATCTGTCACTGCCGTGTGTGTCCTCGAGGCTCTGGGTTGGAGGGCGATGGATGGAGAGAAAAGAAAGAGAAGAAGAAAGGAAAGAAAGGGATTAAGTGTGGCCTAATTGCATGACTACAGGTACAGCAGAGCAGAGAGGGGTCTCTGTTTCTGACGGATTTCATGGATTGATGGTAGAAGCTTTTTCCTCCCCCATTCTACCCTTCCATTCATAATGGAGGGAACTGAACTCATAGTGTGTCTTTTGCTTTCTTTGTGTTTGAAGTGGATGTTTTAGTTTGCTGTGCTTCAGGTTTCAGACGTTGTGTTAGCTTACACCTTTTATGACCGACCAGCCAGCTGCAGGAGAGAGGAGGAGGAGGAGGAGGAGGAGGAGGAGGAGGAGGACAGCTATCAAAGAAAAACGGGGATAGAGATTGTATGGGAGGAAGGAGAGAAATGTAAGACTAGAGGGCGGTAAGAAGGGAAGGAATGGACCGTAGAGGTTATGTCAGTTAGGAAAACAGGAGGGAAGGAGCGGGGATGGAGGGAGACAATAAGGGAGGACAGGGGTCAGGGAATAGAAGTAGATGTCAGTGACACTGCATGGGAGGATTTTTATAGACACACTTGTAGCTGGAGGCTCAGCGAAAAATCTGGTAACACAGTTGAAGTTATTTAAGACCTAGTTCCTGTGTGTACGCGTGTAACCCTCAACCACCTACGGCCAAATTGTAACTAGTTCGTGGTCTGTTCTTGGTTAGTCAGGTTCAGCTCATTAAAGTGGGTCAGAGAGTGTGGGTGTGCGCATGTGTGAGTATGAGCCGTAAGGGAAATGTACAAGTAGGTGTGTCCCTGGCTCAGATCCCAGTTTAGGGAGGTTTTACTTCTGTTACTCACTCCCATGTAACACACAGTGCCACTGCCTGACCAGCCAGGTTGATCAAGATCTACTGGGAAATTCCATGTCTTTCCAGGTAAGCGGCCACTAGGGGCAACGGTGAGCGCTATTACCAACAAGTAGGCTTGTGGTTTGCTAAGGCGTTGGGGATGGCGGATGGGCGTAAGCCACGAGCTCTGACTCCGAGGGTTGCGTGTTCAATCCTAGTTCTAGGCACTTGTTCTATGTTTTTTAACCCTATCACAAAACTTAACCATTAACTTAACCATTTGGAATGAATGCCTAAACATAAAGGAACATTCCACAGCTTGTCTCCACGACTCCACAGCTTTTTATCCAATTGCCCGTAAGTGTTTAAAACAAATTGAGCGAGTAAGCTATAATATAGCCTTTTATCAAACCAGGAAGGAATTTGATAGAATTATGAGATTACTACAGCTTCCATGATGCTTTGCGTCTGGATGGCAGGTATGGGGAGGAGTGTCTAAGCTAGATGGGTGCTAGCGCTAAACCACCAGGTGGAACTTGAAAATCAATCTAACACCGATACACAACTGCAATGTACTCAACAGCACTTATTAAATAATGCCATTATAACAACATTAGCTAGCAGGGGAAAAACACTTACTCTGTCTGCTTGGCCCCACTGGTTTATTCTGTCTTCTCCAGCCTTCTATGCTCAGCCATTACTGTCTGGGCAGTATCCACATAGTCAATAATCACGAGAGCCTCGCCCTGCTTTGTTGCTGCTCGTGTTGTTTGTTTACGGATTTTTGTCAATATAAGGGACTACTTTCACTCGGGATGGGCTACTGAATATTACATTTCCAACTGGTTTGTGCCCTCAAAATTCTGTCCTCATGCACCGAAATATTAGCGAAAGGACGCCATCCACAACTATGAGTCAGTCTACTAGCTGGGACTATGGAGCTGTACACTGGAGGAGAAGGGGGAGGCGCACCAGGGTGGTTGTGTGCTTTAGGAGACTGGGCCTCTGTGCTTCGCTCCCTGGCTTGTTCCTCTCCAACATGCGTTCACTCACCCAAAAAACGGACAAACTAATCAATCAACCTATACTCTGCTACGCTTTATGTTTACTGTTCCAAAATTGTATTCTCCCACTTGGGAAAAATTGGTTGAATTGACGTTTTCCACATTTCAACCAAAAAACATTGAATCAACGTGGAAAACTGATTGGATTTGCAAAAAGTCATCAACGTAAGTCATCAACGTAAGTCATCAACGTAAGTCATCAACGTAAGTCATCAACGTAAGGGCAATTCGTATTGTTTTTACCCAACTTTGAACCTAAATCTGATGGCACGGTGAATACATTTCTTATTTCACATGTTAATTGACAATTCAACCAAATGTAAATCAAAACTAAATGTTGAACTGACTTCTGTGCCCAGTGGAATGTGCCTTGTCTCTTCTGGGTATGTGTTAATGTACTTGGTGAATAAAGGTGATTCTGATCATTCAACAATCCTTGATGAAGTTGTGTTATTGTCCAACTCTGCAGGGGGGGGTGGGGGGGGAAGCCATTCTGTACACTATAGGTTCTCTGACAGTAATAACGAGAGAAGCTCTTCTGACTGACACAGAACTACATGCTCATGGCTGTTTAACTAGGAACACACTCTTTTTTTTCCCCAATTCCCCACATTTGGGGGTGGGACAAGCGGAGATCAGGAGATCAACCTCACTCCTCCCTGAAGCCTGTTGTCGTTTTCAAAAAACACGTGATAGGCCCCAAATAAGTCGCTGAGGGTAAAATCTTGTCCTACATGTTCATAATGTGTTCTGGACAACAATGTTAAGGAAACGAATGTCCGGAACGTTCCTTTAACTGTGGAGTTGTTTTTGTTTAAACTATCCCAAACCTTAACTCCTTAACGTAACCTTCGAAATCTGACGTTTATGGACAGAAGTTGGATTCTGCAGTGAGACTGTGAGAGCTTGTAATTAAAATTTTAAAAATCCTCTTGGATCACTGAGATTGTTTTATTACTGAGAATATTTTATTTTTTTATTTTTTATTTCATAGTTATTATGTTTTTTGATCAGGTATGATGGATTTTACCACAATTTCCACAAAACGTTCATTACCGCAACAGTCCAAAAAGGTCATAAACAAATCCATTTGTAATACTTTTGAACATTTCTGCCTTAATGAAAAGGGCTGTGTTTAAACATAACGCTGAAAAAATTATATATTTAAAATTAAATGATAGAATGTAATATTTTTCCCATTGTTAGCTGTTTCCGTAATGTGAAGGCCAAGTGGGGTAAAGGGGGTGTTTTTAGAAGAAAAACCTCATTCTAAAGGTTATAAGCAAATACATTCACTTAACTTTTACTACTACTACTCTTGATTATGGGTGAAAACAACTTCATAACAACAATGATTGAGTGTTACGGTAATGAGACACATGTCCACAGACACTGTGTTTGTACGTAATACATATTATAGTTGAATGTAAACTTAAACTAGTATACATCGTTTATGATTTCCGAACAAACTACTACAGCAACATATTTGTATTTTATTAAATGACCAGAGAATTTAAATTGAATGCATTTCGGTAATGAGAATTTGGGGTGAAAATGAACAAAATTCAAGCTAAAATGTATTTAAAATAAGACACTTTGCAAAAACTAGACATCTTAGTCCTCAGAATGATACTGTAGTTGATTTTTGCCGATGCATCATGGTTTTGCAACTCAAATTGCTAAAACTGATTTAATGAGAATCATCCACACATACAGCATCGCTCTCGTAAGCGTCTCGGCTTCCGTTGCAGCAACATATGACATGTGAGATGCATACATATCTCAGTCAGCGTTAATGTGTGTGTGTGTCAGGGTTAATGTCCTATTCATGACTCTCAGGTGGGAAAGGCATTACCATATAAAGAGGTCCCTTCGTCAATATAGTGAGGAGGGATGGATGAAAAAGTCAGAGAGAGAGGAATGGAGGGATGCTGAATCGAAGAGCTTCTCATACAGGCTTCTCAAAGGCTCTTTCTGTCTCTCCTTTCTCCTCTTCACGATCACTTGCTCAACCCCCTGAGTCATTACATGTTACATTCACCTTTGGCAGCGACTATAGCTGTGAGTCTTTCTGGGTGAGTCTCTAAGAGTTTTGCACACCTGGATTGTACAATATTTGCACATTATTCTTTAAACAATTCTTCAAGCACTGGTTGTTGATTATTGCTAGCAGCCATTTTTAAGTCTTGCCATAGATTATCAAGCGATTTAAGTCAAAACTGTAACTAGGCCACTCAGGAACGTTCAATGTCATCTTGGTAAGAAACTCTAGTTCATATTTGGCCTTGTGTTTTAAGTTATTGTCCTGCTGAAAGGTGAATTTGTCTCCCAGTTTCTGATGGAAAGCAGACTGAACCAGGCTTTCCTCTAGGATTTTGCCTGTGCTTAGCTCTATTCCGTTTATTTTTAGCTTAACCTTCCTAGTCCTTGCCGATGACAAGCATACCCATAACATGATGCAGCCACCACCATGCTTGAAAATATGAAGAGTGATACGCAGTGATGTGTTGTGTTGGATTTGCCCTAAACATTATGTCCTGAATTTGTATTCAGGACATAAAATGGATTTCTTTGCCAAATGTTTTGCAGTTTTTACTTTAGTGCCTTATTGCCTTTTGTAATATTTGTATTCTGTACAGGCTTCCTTCTTTTCACTCAAAAGGTTAGTATTGTGGAGTAACTACCATGTTGTTGATCCATCCTCAGTTTTCTCCTATCACAGCCATTAAACCCTGACTGTTTTGAAGTCGCCATTGGTGAAATCCATGAGCGGTTTCTTTCCTGCTGGCAACTGAGTTAGGAAGGACGCCTGTATCTTTATAGTGACTGGGTCTATTGATACACCATCTAAAGTGTAATTAACTTCACCATGCTCAAAGGGATATTAAATGTCTGCTTTTTAAATTTCCCCCCATGTACCAATCAGTGCCCTTCTTTGTGAGGGATTGGAAAACCTCCCTGGTCTTTGTGGTTGAATCTGTGTTTGAAATTCACTGTCCGACTGAGGAACCTGGTCTTTGTGGTTGAATCTGTGTTTGAAATTCACTGTCCGACTGAGGAACCTTACAGATAATTGTATGTGTGGGGTACAGAGATGACCATGTTAAACACTGTTATTGCACACAGAGTGAGTCCATGCAATTTATTATGTGACTTGTTAAGCACATCTTTACTCCTGAACATATTTAGGCTTTCAATAACAAAGGGGTTGAATACTTATTGATTCAAGACAATTCAGTTTTTCATGTTTTATTAATTTGTAAATATTTGTAAAAACATAATTTGACTTTGACATTATGTGTGTAGGCCAGTGACATTATGGGGTATCGTGTGTGTAGGCCAGTGACATTATGGGGTATCGTGTGTGTAGGCCAGTGACATTATGGGGTATCGTGTGTGTAGGCCAGTGACATTATGGGGTATCGTGTGTGTAGGCCTGTGACATTATGGGGTATCGTGTGTGTAGGCCAGTGACATGGGGTATTGTGTGTAGGCCTGTGACATTATGGGGTATTGTGTGTAGGCCTGTGACATTATGGGGTATCGTGTGTGTAGGCCTGTGACATTATGGGGTATTGTGTGACATTATGGGGTATTGTGTGTAGGCCTGTGACATTATGGGGTATTGTGTGTAGGCCAGTGACATTATGGGGTATTGTGTGTAGGCCTGTGACATTATGGGGTATCGTGTGTGTAGGCCTGTGACATTATGGGGTATTGTGTGACATTATGGGGTATTGTGTGTAGGCCTGTGACATTATGGGGTATTGTGTGTAGGCCTGTGACATTATGAGGTATTGTGTGTAGCTCTGTGACATTATGGGGTATCGTGTGTGTAGGCCTGTGACATTATGGGGTATCGTGTGTGTAGGCCTGTGACATTATGGGGTATCGTGTGTGTAGGCCTGTGACATTATGGGGTATCGTGTGTGTAGGCCAGTGACATTATGGGGTATCGTGTGTGTAGGCCTGTGACATTATGGGGTATTGTGTGTAGGCCTGTGACATTATGGGGTATTGTGTGTAGGCCTGTGACATTATGGGGTATTGTGTGTAGGCCTGTGACATTATGGGGTATTGTGTGTAGGCCTGTGACATTATGGGGTATTGTGTGTAGGCCAGTGACATTATGGGGTATTGTGTGTAGGCCTGTGACATTATGGGGTATTGTGTGTAGGCCTGTGACATTATGGGGTATCGTGTGTGTAGGCCTGTGACATTATGGGGTATTGTGTGTAGGCCTGTGACATTATGTGGGGCCTGTGACATCGTGTGTGTAGGCCAGTGACATTATGGGGTATCGTGTGTGTGTAGGCCTGTGACATTATGGGGTATTGTGTGTAGGCCTGTGACATTATGGGGTATTGTGTGTAGGCCAGTGACATTATGGGGTATTGTGTGTAGGCCTGTGACATTATGGGGTATTGTGTGTAGGCCTGTGACATTATGGGGTATCGTGTGTGTAGGCCTGTGACATTATGGGGTATTGTGTGTAGGCCTGTGACATTATGGGGTATCGTGTGTGTAGGCCAGTGACATTATGGGGTATCGTGTGTGTGTAGGCCTGTGACATTATGGGGTATTGTGTGTAGGCCTGTGACATTATGGGGTATCGTGTGACATTATGGGGTATTGTGTGTAGGCCTGTGACATTATGGGGTATTGTGTGACATTATGGGGTATTGTGTGTAGGCATGTGACATTATGGGGTATCGTGTGTGTAGGCCTGTGACATTATGGGGTATTGTGTGACATTATGGGGTATTGTGTGTAGGCCTGTGACATTATGGGGTATTGTGTGACATTATGGGGTATTGTGTGTAGGCCTGTGACATTATGGGGTATTGTGTGTAGGCCAGTGACATTATGGGGTATTGTGTGTAGGCCAGTGACATTATGGGGTATTGTGTGTAGGCCTGTGACATTATGGGGTATTGTGTGACATTATGGGGTATTGTGTGTAGGCCTGTGACATTATGGGGTATTGTGTGACATTATGGGGTATTGTGTGTAGGCCTGTGACATTATGGGGTATTGTGTGTAGGCCTGTGACATTATGGGGTATTGTGTGACATTATGGGGTATTGTGTGTAGGCCTGTGACATTATGAGGTATTGTGTGTAGCCCTGTGACATTATGGGGTATCGTGTGTGTGTAGGCCTGTGACATTATGGGGTATCGTGTGTGTAGGCCTGTGACATTATGGGGTATCGTGTGTGTAGGCCAGTGACATTATGGGGTATCGTGTGTGTAGGCCAGTGACATTATGGGGTATTGTGTGTAGGCCTGTGACATTATGGGGTATTGTGTGTAGGCCTGTGACATTATGGGGTATTGTGTGTAGGCCTGTGACATTATGGGGTATTGTGTGACATTATGGGGTATTGTGTGTAGGCCTGTGACATTATGGGGTATTGTGTGTAGGCCTGTGACATTATGGGGTATTGTGTGTAGGCCAGTGACATTATGGGGTATTGTGTGTAGGCCAGTGACATTATGGGGTATTGTGTGTAGGCCAGTGACATTATGGGGTATTGTGTGTAGGCCTGTGACATTATGGGGTATTGTGTGTAGGCCAGTGACATTATGGGGTATTGTGTGTAGGCCAGTGACATTATGGGGTATTGTGTGTAGGCCTGTGACATTATGGGGTATCGTGTGTGTAGGCCAGTGACATTATGGGGTATCGTGTGTGTAGGCCTGTGACATTATGGGGTATTGTGTGTAGGCCTGTGACATTATGGGGTATCGTGTGTGTAGGCCTGTGACATTATGGGGTATTGTGTGTAGGCCTGTGACATTATGGGGTATTGTGTGTAGGCCTGTGACATTATGGGGTATCGTGTGTGTGTAGGCCTGTGACATTATGGGGTATTGTGTGTAGGCCTGTGACATTATGGGGTATCGTGTGTGTAGGCCTGTGACATTATGGGGTATTGTGTGACATTATGGGGTATTGTGTGTAGGCCTGTGACATTATGGGGTATTGTGTGACATTATGGGGTATTGTGTGTAGGTATGTGACATTATGGGGTATCGTGTGTGTAGGCCTGTGACATTATGGGGTATTGTGTGACATTATGGGGTATTGTGTGTAGGCCTGTGACATTATGGGGTATTGTGTGACATTATGGGGTATTGTGTGTAGGCCTGTGACATTATGGGGTATTGTGTGTAGGCCAGTGACATTATGGGGTATTGTGTGTAGGCCTGTGACATTATGGGGTATTGTGTGTAGGCCTGTGACATTATGGGGTATTGTGTGACATTATGGGGTATTGTGTGACATTATGGGGTATTGTGTGTAGGCCTGTGACATTATGGGGTATTGTGTGACATTATGGGGTATTGTGTGTAGGCCTGTGACATTATGGGGTATTGTGTGTAGGCCTGTGACATTATGGGGTATTGTGTGACATTATGGGGTATTGTGTGTAGGCCTGTGACATTATGGGGTATTGTGTGACATTATGGGGTATTGTGTGTAGGCCTGTGACATTATGGGGTATTGTGTGTAGGCCTGTGACATTATGGGGTATTGTGTGTAGGCCTGTGACATTATGGGGTATTGTGTGTAGGCCTGTGACATTATGGGGTATTGTGTGTAGGCCTGTGACATTATGGGGTATTGTGTGTAGGCCTGTGACATTATGGGGTATTGTGTGTAGGCCAGTGACATTATGGGGTATTGTGTGTAGGCCTGTGACATTATGGGGTATTGTGTGTAGGCCAGTGACATTATGGGGTATTGTGTGTAGGCCTGTGACATTATGGGGTATTGTGTGTAGGCCAGTGACATTATGGGGTATTGTGTGTAGGCCAGTGACATTATGGGGTATTGTGTGTAGACCTGTGACATTATGGGGTATTGTGTGTAGGCCAGTGACATTATGGGGTATTGTGTGTAGGCCAGTGACAAAACAAAGACTCTGACATTACTCGTTCTGATATTTCTTTTCTATTTTTAAAAAACTTTTGGATTATGTGTGTATTCTTATTGTGCTACTAAATATTAGTGCGCCATTGGAACTAGAAGCGTAAGCATTTAGC
Organism: Oncorhynchus gorbuscha; assembly: GCF_021184085.1. Classification (NCBI taxonomy): domain Eukaryota; kingdom Metazoa; phylum Chordata; class Actinopteri; order Salmoniformes; family Salmonidae; genus Oncorhynchus; species Oncorhynchus gorbuscha. The sequence goes on from NC_060189.1 coordinate 14,341,630, forward strand.
TGAACCTGCGATTAAAATCTACAAATCTGTGTACATGACCAATACACTTTGATTTGATTTGGTAACTTTTGGATCATAATGACCAAGATCAGTGGGGACCTGATCCTAGATCAGCACTCCTAATTTGTGACGCTATGTGAATACGGCCCCTGATTGTACCGCCGCTACCTGCCGCATAGTTTGGAACACTGGACCGTTGCTTCCATGGCAACCCAGAGAGTGGCCAGACCCAATTCCGTTCTCACACAAATAGACAAATATATAAATATTTTTGGGAAATAAATAAATACAAGTGGAGAAAATTGATTTTCTTCCTCCCTCCCAGCTACTGGGTTTTGCTGGACACACACACACACACACACACACACACACACACACACACACACACACACACACACACACACACACACACACACACACACACACACACACACACACACACACACACACACACACACACACACACACACACACACACACACACACACACACATATATGCGTGCACGCTGGGGTGTGTGATTGTGTCCCAGCAGGGGAGTGTAAGCTGTTTTCTGCTCCTGCTTTATTGGTTTAGACCAGCATGGTTCTCACTGTGCACAGAGCTATAGACACAATGACAACAAGCTTCTAAAGGGGGACCCCCCCCCCCATCTCCCTCACTGACTATTCCTCCCTCCCTCTCCACTCCCTTCCTCCCGCCCTCCCTTCCCCGCTCCTCTCTACAGGAGCTGTATGTACAGTACCAGTCAAAAGTTTGGACACACCTACCAGGGTTTTTCTTTATTTTGACTATTTTATACATTGTAGAATAATAGTGAAGACATCAAAACTATGAAATAACGCATATGGAATGTAGTAACCAAAGAAGTGTTAAACAAATAAAAATATATTTTATACCCACCCTTTGCCTTGATGACAGCTTGGCACACTCTTGGAATTCTCTCAACCAGCTTCATGAAGAATTATTTTCCAACGGTCTTGAGTTCCCACATATGCTGAGCACTTGTTGGCTGCTTTTCCCACTCTGCGGTCCAACTCATCCCAAACCATCTCAATTGGGTTGAGGTTGGGTGATCGTGGAGGCCAAGTCATCTGATGCAACACTCCATCACTGTTTTATAAATAGCCCTTACACAGCCTGGAGGTGTGTTGGGTCATTGTCCTGATAGTCCCACTAAGCTCAAACCATATGTATTATTTCTTTGTTTTGATACATTCACTATTATTCTATAATATATACCATAGTAAAAAGAAAAACCCTTGAATAAGTGGGTGTGTCCAAACTTTTGACTGGTACTGTGTGTGTGTGTGTACATGTATATTCTCTGTGGAGGTGTAACCGCTGGTGCGGTCTCTGTGGAGGTGTAACCGCTGGTGCGGTCTCTGTGGAGGTGTAACCGCTGGCGCGGTCTCTGTGGAGGTGTAACCGCTGGCGAGGTCTCTGTGGAGGTGTAACCGCTGGCGCTGTCTCTGTGGAGGTGTAACCGCTGGCGCGGTCTCTGTGGAGGTGTAACCGCTGGCGCGGTCTCTGTGGAGGTGTAACCTCTGGCGCGATCTCTGTGGAGGTGTAACCTCTGGCGCGATCTCTGTGGAGGTGTTGTCTGGTGCGGTCTCTGTGGAGGTGTAACCGCTAGTGCTGTCTCTGTGGAGGTGTCTGGTGCGGTCTCTGTGGAGGTGTAACCGCTGGTGTGGTCAGAGCCCGTCTAGTTTTAGCCTGGCTACTATTAGCTTCACTGGCTCACTCTGCTGCTATAATTACATGTTACGGCTTCCCTATCCAAAGTGTGTGTGTGTGTGTGTGTGTGTGTGTGTGTGTGTGTGTGTGTGTGTGTGTGTGTGTGTGTATGTAAATATCACTTTGTGGTGCTAGACGGAGCCATGAAAACCCTTCTAATCAGAGTGTTATGTCAGGCTTCCAGCTCTAGTGTTGTTCAGGCAGACACTAGACATGTGGGCGACTAAGAGCATCTTCACACTTAATACACTTTGCGTGAAAATATCGTCGGCTACACATATTACTCAAAATGTCAAATGTCAAATGTGTACTTGCTACGTCTCGACCACTACCACCGGAGGTAGCGCATGACACTCACCTGAAAGTTGCCACCCTTGAAGCAGGGCAGTGTAAACCAAATTGTCTCATTGAGCCAACATTCCTACTGTATAAATGGTAATAGCAGAGCAATGTTTTTGAAACATCTGAAATGTATAGATATTTTCCTAATATTTGAGACTTTAAAAAGAAATTGAGTTTTTACCTGAAATTGCATTAACAGCGTGTTACAGTAGCTGCCGTCTGCACTGAGCCCATGTAAAACTATGGAAGCCGCTCCCCACCACAAAAAAAACAAAGGTAGATCATACAAATAGAATATATTTTTTAATTTGTAACATTGTGTGGTGATTTCAGAGTTGGCACAACAAGTCCCAGAGTTGTAGGGAATTGTTTTCCTGGGGCCCAGAGTTTTTCCTGGTCTGGTAATAGGCTAACCTAACCAACTCAGGACCCTAGTTGTAGTGTATGACACAGTAATGCAGTGCATTTGGAAAGAATTCAGACCCCTTCTTTTTTCCCACATTTTGTTATGTTTCAGCCTTATTCTAAAATGTATTAAATAAAAAAACAGATATCACATTTACATAAGTATTCAGACGCTTTACTCAGTACTTTGTTGAAGCACCTTCGGTAGAGATTACAGCCTCGAGTCAACTTGGGTGTAATCTTAGCACACCTGTATTTGTGGATTTTCTCCCATTCTTCTCTGCAGATCTTCTGAAGCTCTGTCAGGTTGGATGGGGAGGAGCGTTGCTGCACAGCTATTTTCAGGTCTCTCCATAGATGTTCGATTGGGTTCAAGTCCAGGCTCTGGCTGGGCCATTCAAGGACATTCAGAGATTTGTCCTGAAGCTACTCCTGCATTGTCTTGGTTGTGTGCTTAGGGTTGTTGTCCTATTGGAAGGTGAACTTTCGCTCCAGTCTGAGGTCCTGAGCGCTCTGAAGCAGGTTTTCATCAAGGATCTGTTCCGTTCATCTTTCCCACGATCCTGACTAGACTCCCAGTGTCTTCCTCTGAAAAACATCCCTACAGCATGATGCTGCCACTACCATGCCTCACCATAGGGATGGTATTGGCCAGGTGATGAACAGTGCCTGGCTTCCTCCAGACGTGATGCTTGGCATTCCGTTCAGCCTTGGGTTCATCAGGCCAGAGAATCTTGTTTCTCATGGTATGAGTGTCCTTTAGGTGCCTTTTGGCAAACTCCAAGTGGGCCTTTTACTGAGGAGTTGCTTCCGTCTGGCCACTCTACCATAAAAGCCTGATTGGTGGAGTGCTGCAGAGATGGTTGTCCTTCTGGAAGGTTCTCCCATCCCCACAGAGGAACTCTGGAGCTCTGTCAAAGTGACCATCAGGTTCTTGGTCACCTCCCTGACCAAGGCCCTTCTCCCCCAAAAGCTCTGTTTGGCCATTCGGCCAGCTCTAGGAAGAGTCTTGGTGGTTCCAAGCTTCTTCCATATTAGAATGATGGAGGCCACTGTGTTCTTGGACCTTCAATTCTTTGGTACCCTTCCCCAGATCTGTGCCTCGACACAATCCTGTCTCGGAGCTCTATAGACAATTCCTTCGACCTCATGGCTTGGTTTGGCAAATTAGGTGAGAAGGGAGGTAAAGGCAAAAAAGGCCATGGTGGCAAAGTAAATACAATATAGCAAGTAAAACACTGGAATGGTAGTTTTTCAATGGAAAAATGTGCAAAGTAGAAATAAAAATAATGGGGTGCAAAGGAGCAAAATAAATAAATAAATTAAATACAGTTGGGAAAGAGGTAGTTGTTTGGGCTAAATTATAGGTGGGCTATGTACAGGTGCAGTAATCTGTAAGATGCTCTGACAGTTGGTGCTTAAAGCTAGTGAAGGAGATAAGTGTTTCCAGTTTCAGAGATTTTTGTAGTTCGTTCCAGTCATTGGCAGCAGAGAACTGGAAGGAGAGGCGGCCAAAGAAAGAATTGGTTTTGGGGGTGACTAGAGAGATTTACCTGCTGGAGCGTGTGCTACAGGTGGGAGATGCTATGGTGACCAGCGAGCTGAGATAAGGGGGGACTTTACCTAGCAGGGTCTTGTAGATGACATGGAGCCAGTGGGTTTGGCGACGAGTATGAAGCGAGGGCCAGCCAACGAGAGTGTACAGGTCGCAATGGGTAGTATATGGGGCTTTGGTGACAAAACGGATTGCACTGTGATAGACTGCATCCAATTTGTTGAGTAGGGTATTGGAGGCTATTTTGTAAATGACATCGCCAAAGTCGAGGATTGGTAGGATGGTCAGTTTTACAAGGGTATGTTTGGCAGCATGTGTGAAGGATGCTTTGTTGCGAAATAGGAAGCCAATTCTAGATTTAACTTTGGATTGGAGATGTTTGATATGGGTCTGGAAGGAGAGTTTACAGTCTAACCAGACACCTAAGTATTTGTAGTTGTCTACGTATTCTAAGTCAGAGCCGTCCAGAGTAGTGATGTTGGACAGGCGGGTAGGTGCAGGTAGCGATCGGTTGAAGAGCATGCATTTAGTTTTACTTGTATTTAAGAGCAATTGGAGGCCACGGAAGGAGAGTTGTATGGCATTGAAGCTTGCCTGGAGGGTTGTTAACACAGTGTCCAAAGAAGGGCCGGAAGTATACAGAATGGTGTCGTCTGCGTAGAGGTGGATCAGGGGCTCACCAGCAGCAAGAGCGACCTCATTGATGTATACAGAGAAGAGAGTCGGTCCAAGAATTGAACCCTGTGGCACCCCCATAGAGACTGCCAGAGGTCCGGACAGCAGACCCTCCGATTTGACACACTGAACTCTATCAGAGAAGTAGTTGGTGAACCAGGCGAGGCTATCATTTGAGAAACCAAGGCTGTCGAGTCTGCCGATGAGGATGTGGTGGTTGACAGAGTCGAAAGCCTTGGCCAGATCAATGAATACGGCTGCACAGTAATGTTTCTTATCGATGGCGGTTAATTTAACACAGGTAGACTCCAATCAAGTTGTAGAAACATCTTAAGGATGATCAATGGAAACAGGATGCACGTGAGATCAATTGTGAGTCTTATTGCGAAGGGTCTGAATACTTATGTAAATAAGGTATTTCTGTTTTTTTATTTTAATACATTTTCAAACATATCTAAAAACCTGTTTTCGCTTTGTTATTATGGGGTATTGTGTGTAGATGTGGATTTTTTTGTTATGAAATACATTTTAGAATAAGGCTGTAACGCAACAAAATGTGGAAAAAGTCAAGTGGTCTGAATACTTTCCGAATGCACTGTAAACCAGCTCTAAAAAAATAGTTTTATATGGGCTATGATGGGACCAGATCATTTTTCTAATTTGGTCATATGGTTTAAAAACAAACTTGTGGAAAACACAAACAAACACCTGCGATTGGACAAAACCAACAGGGCTGAGCTCCATAATGTAGGCTTTTGCATCTGTAATTTAAAAACATACTCATACAGTATGTCATCACTTTTCTGTATATTGATTCATTCCAGTTAATCATTTGGGATTAAAAGGGCCTATGTAGTTACGCCACCCAAAGTGTGAATAGAAATCAAATTAGATCACATTCACATTTTCTCAGAACACAAATAAATGGCCTATTTGAATTCTATTATAACCTATTTGAATTCACTTATAACAACATTTCAAAATGTAATGATTTGCATGATATTGATACAAAAGTAAGTCTGGTTTGTTGTAAGGTAATCCTACTGTGCTTTTATATTGGTGTGAGTTAATCATACATTTTTCATAGGCTAACGTTACTTGATAAAGACATGCTGTTAGCAACTCTGTGCTTTTGTCTTGAAGCTAAAATGTAAAAAATGTAGCCTACAGACGAGAAAATAAACCCTTTAATTGTCTGCACATACAGTACATGCTTATGAATTGTTGCACTATTCAATAGTGTATTATGTTTTTGATAAAGTGTCTGTCGTTGTTGAATAGTTTTTGCTTACTGGCTAGTGGCTACTGTGATATTTACAGCAATTTGAGCTGCGGACCAAGAATGTTGTGTTTCCGGCGACAACGTCGGGTGGAACAAGGATTCAATGTGAATTGAATAGTAGAATTCTCTTTTACCAACCAACTCCTCAGAATATTCTTCATATCTTGTAGTGGGAATAGGGCCTAAGTGGTTATTTACAGTAGTGCTCTTCTAACATTAGATATCTACCCCAGCTCTCACTGACGTTGTTTGATGGTTATTTCTGAGTCTGAGGTGTCGGATACTGGAGAAGTGTGTGTGTGTGTGTGAGTGAGAGAGAACATTGAGTTTCTTAAACAGTTATCAATTATGTAGGTCTGACTTGATTGAGAGGGCGAAGCTGAATCGATAGAGAACCTGATTATCTACATTTCCTAGACTCGAGGCCAGCTCAATACTATGGACAATTGGACAATTGGACAATTTAATAGACACTGCAGTCAATAAAACCTAATAAAAACATCTGTCATGTCCTGGACCAGAGTCTACTCAGACCGGTGCGCTATATAGCCCTTCAGAGTTACAGTAGGTCTTTATGAAAATAAGCCATTTGCCACATGGGCCTGTCATCATTCACTTTGAACTGGACTGTGTGTTTACAGGCAGTTGGGCCTGCCATCATTCACTATGAACTGGACTGTGTGTTTACAGGCAGTAGGGCCTGCCATCAATCACTATGAACTGGACTGTGTGTTTACAGGCAGTAGGGCCTGCCATCATTCACTATGAACTGGACTGTGTGTTTACAGGCAGTAGGGCCTGCCATCATTCACTATGAACTGGACTGTGTGTTTACAGGCAGTAGGGCCTGCCATCATTCACTATGAACTGGACTGTGTGTTTACAGGCAGTAGGGCCTGCCATCATTCACTATGAACTGGACTGTGTGTTTACAGGCAGTAGGGCCTGCCATCATTCACTATGAACTGGACTGTGTGTTTACAGGCAGTAGGGCCTGCCATCATTCACTATGAACTGGACTGTGTGTTTACAGGCAGTTGGGCCTGCCATCATTCACTATGAACTGGACTGTGTGTTTACAGGCAGTTGGGCCTGCCATCATTCACTATGAACTGGACTGTGTGTTTACAGGCAGTAGGGCCTGCCATCAATCACTATGAACTGGACTGTGTGTTTACAGGCAGTAGGGCCTGCCATCAATCACTATGAACTGGACTGTGTGTTTACAGGCAGTAGGGCCTGCCATCATTCACTTTGAACTGGACTGTGTGTTTACAGGCAGTAGGGCCAGCCATCATTCACTATGAACTGGACTGTGTGTTTACAGTCAGGAGCAATAACGCAACTTTAGATAATCAGAACGCATTTGCCAAAAGCCACAATATACACCTGAATGGATTAATGAAAATATGTAAATACCATGGTAGTCCTCTTTTTGTATTTGGGAACTTTTACATTCCTATTAATCAAACAGCCATGAAAAGGTAGGCTCTCTCTCTCCCTCAGTTATGCACATCAACAAGATCAACAACAATCAACAGCAAGATGAGGAACACTAGAACCCTCTCAAACTTTTTCAGCTCTATGACCATCAAAAAATTGCACTGATGAATAGTAGCCTACTCGTCCTTCTGCAGCTCGCCTGCCAATGCATGCTTGTCCCAACCTATGTTTTGATTGACAACTAAGTGTGCGTTTGTAAATTACCTCCAGTGTGTCGGAGTTCCATCTGGATCGTTCCTAAATTCAGAGCGTTGTCAGATTGTCTGTTTCGCTCACCGAGCGTACACTGTATTTCTGACACCAGAGTATGTGAGCGGCGCGAGGAGTGGAGCGTGCCCAATTTGACTGGAGCGCAGAGCGAGTTTCCCAAAGGCTGGAGCATCGGCTTTCTCGCCCGCTCCAATTTCGCTCCAGTAGTGCTCACTTCACTTCGAGTTTAGGGCATGCTTGGCCCAGCATTCATTTGTAGGCTACTTGTGTGCTGCTATAGCCCCTTGCTTTAGCCACTCTCATTGAGATTGCTAAATATTTTCATAAAGAAACTGATAAAACACACGTGTAAAATCAAGGTGACTTATAAAGATAAAGGGGACCAAGAGCAAGAGAGGGAGTGCGGTAATGTAGCGTCCACAATTTAAAGAATCATTGTGGAATCTGAAAATACCGAAAGCATGATGGTGTACAACGTGTACATGCTAACAGAGAGGAACGAGGTGGGTAGCTAACTGTGCCATTGTAGTAAAGTATTTATAAACAAAAAATCTGATCTCTTAAAACTTTAGTTCATTTTCATTATATTATCTATACAATAGGCTATCATTGATTTTGGCCCAATAGGCCTGACAAATTGTCTCCTTCAAGGAGCTTTCCATTTTGATAGGGTTATTTAGCCTAAAAACCTTTAGGCCTGCCTATAGATTTTTATTTATTTTTTAACTCAGAATCCCTGCCCAGCGTGGCAATAGTGGCCCAAAGTGTATTTAGCATCCCCAGTGGCTCGGCAAGCATGGAGAGGGTATTCTCTGCTGCTAGCCTACTCTCCAGGAACAAAAGCATGAGCCTGAAGCCACAGACTCTGGCCAAACTTGTGTTTCTAAAAGTGATTTCAAAGTCACTATAGACTGAGCATCTAAGTAAGTCACAGCCTATATGCACAATTTATAGAATGTATAATGATTTAATGCTTCACAATTCATTTATTTGGAGGCTTGAAATAATAGGCTAATAATATAGCCAAAATAATGAATTTTCATTCCTTCTTAGGCTCCCTGTCTGACTCGTGACCGATTTAGACTGTTTACATGCTGTTTAATAAGACGTGTAGCCTATTTCAAATGATGAGTGTTGTTTATTAAAATACTTTTCATTCAAATAATATAGTTTGGTTTCAATACTTCAAAACCAAGTGGTAGGACCAGGTAGTCACAAAAATAGATGTTGGTGTTGGTTAATGGACATTTTAATGAACGTAGCAAATTTGGAGAAGCATTTTTGTCCCCCCTTTGATCAAGGAGCAGTGAAAGGATGTGGAGCGCCGGTGAGCAAGCACCTCTCTGTTTGCGATGAGCTGGATTTCCTAACTCTCAACTCCACTCACATACTTTGACACTGGGCACTCTGGCCGAGGACTAGGGTTGATCCGATTGATCGTTCCTCACAACGGCAGTCAAGCACCGATGCTAACTGGCTAAAGTTGGCAAGCTTGCTAGCTTCTTTCAGACACATGAGAGAACATCTCACTCTGACCATTTTACTCGCCCTAGCAGAGCTGGTTAGGCTGTTTTCATGTTAATTAGAGCATTAGTGACTAACTGCTGCTGGCAACAATTTCATATTATTTTACTGACACCAGTCATATTCAGCAAATTCATCAGTTATTCTGCTCTCTGGCACACTCAAACGAGAGTGCTCTGAAATCGGAGTAGTTAGCCAGAGTTTACAAACGCAAGAGATATGCTAACTGGATAACAGTTGTTCAGCATAGCTAGCTAGCAAAGCGATTCAAATGTATTTTTAGATAAGAAAATTACACTTGCATCTGTAGCCAAAGAAAAACGATGTGTGGGGAAAAACTCAGTCACTCACCCATTCCTCCAATGACATAACATCTTCCCAGCAGCTAGCTAACGTTATCTGTGTTTTTAGCTTTCTAAATAAATAGGTACATAAATAAATACGCTAGCCTATTAGCCACCTTATGACAGACTTGTGATCATTGCCCTTGCTAGATTGATTGTATTGACATTCCCAGCCTTCAACTCAAAATCAAATTGAATGATCACATACGCGTGTTTAGCAGATGTTATTGCGGGTGTAGCAACATTCTTGCGTTTCTAGTTCCAACAGTGCAGTAATATCTAACAAGTGATACCTAACAATTTCACAACAATACACACAAATCTAAAGTAAATGGAATTTAGAATATGTTAATATTTGGACGAGCAATGTCAGTGGCATGGACTAAGATGCAGTGAATAGAATACAGTATAGATGAGATGATGTCAGTGGCATGGACTAAGATGCAGTGAATAGAATACAGTATAGATGAGATGATGTCAGTGGCATGGACTAAGATGCAGTGAATAGAATACAGTATAGATGAGATGATGGCAGTGGTATGGACTAAGATGCAGTGAATAGAATACAGTATAGATGAGATGATGGCAGTGGCATGGACTAAGATGCAGTGAATAGAATACAGTATAGATGAGATGATGGCAGTGGCATGGACTAAGATGCAGTGAATAGAATACAGTATAGATGAGATGATGTCAGTGGCATGGACTAAGATGCAGTGAATAGAATACAGTATAGATGAGATGATGGCAGTGGCATGGACTAAGATGCAGTGAATAGAATACAGTATAGATGAGATGATGGCAGTGGCATGGACTAAGATGCAGTGAATAGAATACAGTATAGATGAGATGATGGCAGTGGCATGGACTAAGATGCAGTGAATAGAATACAGTATAGATGAGATGATGGCAGTGGCATGGACTAAGATGCAGTGAATAGAATACAGTATAGATGAGATGATGTCAGTGGCATGGACTAAGATGCAGTGAATAGAATACAGTATAGATGAGATGATGTCAGTGGCATGGACTAAGATGCAGTGAATAGAATACAGTATAGATGAGATGATGTCAGTGGCATGGACTAAGATGCAGTGAATAGAATACAGTATAGATGAGATGATGTCAGTGGCATGGACTAAGATGCAGTGAATAGAATACAGTATAGATGAGATGATGGCAGTGGCATGGACTAAGATGCAGTGGATAGAATACAGTATAGATGAGATGATGGCAGTGGCATGGACTAAGATGCAGTGAATAGAATACAGTATAGATGAGATGATGGCAGTGGCATGGACTAAGATGCAGTGAATAGAATACAGTATAGATGAGATGATGGCAGTGGCATGGACTAAGATGCAGTGAATAGAATAGAGTATAGATGAGATGATGGCAGTGGCATGGACTAAGATGCAGTGAATAGAATAGAGTATAGATGAGATGATGGCAGTGGCATGGACTAAGATGCAGTGAATAGAATAGAGTATAGATGAGATGATGGCAGTGGCATGGACTAAGATGCAGTGAATATAATACAGTATAGATGAGATGATGGCAGTGGCATGGACTAAGATGCAGTGAATAGAATACAGTATAGATGAGATGATGGCAGTGGCATGGACTAAGATGCAGTGAATAGAATACAGTATAGATGAGATGATGGCAGTGCGATGGACTAAGATGCAGTGAATAGAATACAGTATAGATGAGATGATGGCAGTGGCATGGACTAAGATGCAGTGAATAGAATACAGTATAGATGAGATGATGGCAGTGCGATGGACTAAGATGCAGTGAATAGAATACAGTATAGATGAGATGATGGCAGTGGCATGGACTAAGATGCAGTGAATAGAATACCGTATAGATGAGATGATGTCAGTGGCATGGACTAAGATGCAGTGAATAGAATACAGTATAGATGAGATGATGGCAGTGCGATGGACTTTGATGCAGTGAATAGAATACAGTATAGATGAGATGATGGCAGTGGCATGGACTAAGATGCAGTGAATAGAATACGGTATAGATGAGATGGTGGCAGTGGCATGGACTAAGATGCAGTGAATAGAATACGGTATAGATGAGATGGTGGCAGTGGCATGGACTAAGATGCAGTGGATAGAATACAGTATTGATGAGATGGTGGCATGGGCTAAGATGCAGTGAATAGAATACAGTATAGATGAGATTATGGCAGTGGCATGGACTAAGATGCAGTGAATAGAATACAGTATAGATGAGATGATGGCAGTGGCATGGACTAAGATGCAGTGAATAGAATACGGTATAGATGAGATGATGGCAGTGGCATGGACTAAGATGCAGTGAATAGAATACAGTATAGATGAGATGATGGCAGTGGCATGGACTAAGATGCAGTGAATAGAATACAGTATAGATGAGATGATGGCAGTGGCATGGACTAAGATGCAGTGAATAGAATACAGTATAGATGAGATGATGGCAGTGCGATGGCGATTGCATTGTCTGTGGATCTATTGGGGCGGTAAGCAAATAGGCTCTAGGTCTAGGGTGTCAGGTAATGTAGAAGTCATATGATCCTCGACTAGTCTCTCAAAGCACTTCATGATGACAGAAGTCATTTAGTTCAGTTACCTTTGCTTTCTTGGGTACAGGAACAATGGTGGCTATCTTGAAGCATGTGGGGACAGCAGACCGTGATAGGGAGAGATTGAATATGTTCGTAAACACTCCAGGCAACTGGTCTGCTCATGCTCTGAGGACGCGGCTAGGGATGGCGTCTGGGCCGCCAGCCTTGCAAGGGTTAACACGCTTAAATGTCTTACTCACGTCGGCCATGGAGAAGGAGAGCCCACAGTCCTTCGTAGCGGGCCTCGTCGGTGGCACTGTTTTTTTCCTCAAAGCGGGCGAAGGTGTTTTTTCTTGTCCAGAAGCAAGACGTCGGTGTCTGCGACGTGGCTGGTTTTCCCTTTGTAGTCCGTTTGTCTGCAGACCCTGCCAAATACGTCTGAGCTGTTGAATTGCAAAATGGAATCGTGATCAGATTTGCCGAAGGGAGGGCGGGGAGAGGGCCTTGTATTGTAAGTTGGAGTAGCAGTGGTCGAGTGTTTTAGCACCGTGAGTACTACAGTCAATGTGTTGATAGAACTTTGGTAGCGTTTTCCTCAAATTTGCTTTGTTAAAATCCCCAGCTACAATAAATGTTGCCTCAGGATATGTGGTTTCCAGTTTGCATAATGTCCAGCGAAGTTCTTTGAGGGCCATTGTGGTATCGGCTTGAGGGAGGATATACATGGCTGTGACTATAACCGAAGAGAATTCTCTTGAGGTAATACGGTCCACATTTGATTGTGAGGTTTTCTAAGTCGGCTGAACAAAAGGACATGAGTTCCTGTATGTTATCACAATCACACCATGAGTGGTTAATCATAAAACATACACCCCCGCCCTTCTTCCCAAAGATATATTTTTTCCTGTCTGCGTGATGAACTGAGAACCCAACTGGCTGTACTAACTCAGACAGTATACCCAGAGAGTGCCATGTTTCCGTGAAACAGAGTATGTTACAAATAAATGTATGGCTAATTTGCTATGTGAGGTTTCTTTGATCGAATAGACATTTCGTTATGCTTAAGTTGTTACGATTGTCCTGGTATAAGTAGGACATGACTTCCCGGCAACTTTAAGAATAAACATTTTCTATTGGAATTGTGTCGAGGTGGCTATGCAGATTCATGGCATGAGGCTAGTAGCACAGCATCTCTTTCCATTGAGTACAGGAAGTTGATGTTAACAACCCTCTTCGAATGTTCAAAAATAGATTACAATAATGAGATGTATCCACCACTCTAAAGAAAGGATAGGCGGGAGCTAGACAGCCCGCCGTGCCACTTTGTGGACAACAACTCCCATTGTCAGAGTCGGAAAGACTAGTATCTTCTCTGTATATCCATAATCTTTGATTATATTAATCATGCATTGAACTGCATCCATCTATTCTGTCAACAATGCAACAATGCCTTTCTGTACGTCATGGAATTTTAAGTAAAATTTAACCTAGTTTTATAACCTCTTAAGTTGGTTTTGTAGCATAAACTGTGAATTTGATACTTTTGACTGATATTATTATGTCTGTTTGTTTCATATCTTCAAAGTAGTTAAAACACTCTGTTCCATTTTAAGTTATGTGTCAGTATAGATGTTCCTCTTTGGCTGTTCTAAATGGGTTGAGATGATGACAAATTCTAATAAACAATGACTATTGAAATGCAGTCTTTATATTCCGTTCTAAGGGAAGTCACAGCAGCTTCTCTCTCTCTCTCTCTGGTGAGTTAGTACGTGTGTGTGTGTGTGTGTGTGTTAGTCAGTGCAGCAGGCTGTCTACCTTTAGGGAGAGGAAGGAAGAATGGAGCACAGTAACAGCTACAGGGGCTGAGTGAAGAGAACACAGACAGGAGAAAGATAGCTACAGCAGTTCATATGATGCTGCCATAGTTTACTGTTGAAGCAGCTAGCTAAGTTCATATGATGCTGCCATAGTTTACTGTTGAAGCAGCTAGCTAAGTTCATATGAGGCTGCCATAGTTTACTGTTGAAGCAGCTAGCTAAGTTCATATGAGGCTGCCATAGTTTACTGTTGAAGCAGCTAGCTAAGTTCATATGATGCTGCCATAGTTTACTGTTGAAGCAGCTAGCTAAGTTCATATGAGGCTGCCATAGTTTACTGTTGAAGCAGCTAGCTAAGTTCATATGAGGCTGCCATAGTTTACTGTTGAAGCAGCTAGCTAAGTTCATATGAGGCTGCCATAGTTTACTGTTGAAGCAGCTAGCTAAATTCATATGAGGCTGCCATAGTTTACTGTTGAAGCAGCTAGCTAAGTTCATATGAGGCTGCCATAGTTTACTGTTGAAGCAGCTAGCTAAGTTCATATGATGCTGCCATAGTTTACTGTTGAAGCAGCTAGCTAAGTTCATATGATGCTGCCATAGTTTACTGTTGAAGCAGCTAGCTAAGTTCATATGAGGCTGCCATAGTTTACTGTTGAAGCAGCTAGCTAAGTTCATATGAGGCTGCCATAGTTTACTGTTGAAGCAGCTAGCTAAATTCATATGATGCTGCCATAGTTTACTGTTGAAGCAGCTAGCTAAGTTCATATGAGGCTGCCATAGTTTACTGTTGAAGCAGCTAGCTAAATTCATATGAGGCTGCCATAGTTTACTGTTGAAGCAGCTAGCTAAGTTCATATGATGCTGCCATAGTTTACTGTTGAAGCAGCTAGCTAAGTTCATATGAGGCTGCCATAGTTTACTGTTGAAGCAGCTAGCTAAGTTCATATGAGGCTGCCATAGTTTACTGTTGAAGCAGCTAGCTAAGTTCATATGAGGCTGCCATAGTTTACTGTTGAAGCAGCTAGCTAAGTTCATATGATGCTGCCATAGGGATGCTGGCCCATGTTGACTCCAATGGAGTCCTTTGGGTGGTGGACCATTCTTGATACATATGTGAAACCGTTAAGCGTGAAAACCCCAGCAGCATTGCAGTTCTTGAAACAAACCTGTGCGTCTGGCGCCTACTACCACATCTCGTTCAAAGACATTTCAATCTTATGATACACAATGTCTCAATTGTCTCAAGGCTTAAACATCTTTCTTTAACCTGTCTTCTCTCCTTCATCTACACTGCTTGAAGTGGATTTAACAAGTGACATCAATAAGGGATCATAGCTTTCACCTGGTCATGGAAACACAATGTTTTATACACTCAGTGTATAGCTCTTTGTCCCACACACAAGACTCGTAGAAGGCTTGCTACAGTAGCTAGGTTCAGATAGGGACACAATAGAAGCGTCTGAGTACGGAGTCTGATCAGCCTCATTGGTTCTGGGATAGTTTTAGTAGAATAGCTGTGTACCTCCCTACTGTATGCTGCCTGAAGGACAAAGGGAAGGAGGGAGAGAATGAGGGCAGAGGTGAAAAACTAATTTGTCACATACGCCGAATACAACAACCTTACTCTGAAATGCTTACTTACAAGCCCTTAAAAATGCAGTTCAAGAAATTGTTAATAAAATATTTACTAAATATACAAAAAAAAAAATCTAATCAATCAAAAAGTAACACAAGAAATGTGCATAATGATAACAAGGCTCTATACAGGGGGTACTGGTACTGAGTCACTGTGCGGGGGTACAGGTTGAGGTTATTTGTAAAGTGACTATGCATAGATGATAAACAGCGAGTGGCAGCAGGGTAAAAACAAGGGAGGGAGGAATAAGGACAAGAAGAGTGACGACATACAGTATAAAGAGAAAGCAGCGCGGGAGGTAAAGAATTGAGAGCTGATGGTAGCTAAGATGTGTTATTTTACAGCGTATTTCACTACGTTCCAGTTTTGAACTATCCCAGAGTTTCAGTCATTTGGAATACCTGGAGTATGTGTCCGTGTGTTTGTAGTATTGACCAACAGTGCAGGGGGATGGAGGACGTAGAGGAGGATGCCAGTGCCCCTGACACACACTCTGGCTCTCAGAGAGCATGTTTTATGAGCGCTCTAAGTGCATTCCTGAGCTCTATGCTCAGGGTTAAGTGACTGTGTGTGTGTTTGGGGCGGGGGCAGGGGGTTAACCACATGAGTTGGGGGGCAGTTGAAAGGGCTCAAAGAGAGAGGGTTGTGGGTGGGTCAACCAGAACAAAGGAAGAAAGGATATGAGAACTGGGGAAGGGGGGAGATATGGAAGTTAAATGGAAGCTGTTTGACATTTGGAGGGAAGTTAAATGGAACATGTTTGACATTTGGATGGAAGTTAAATGGAAGCTGTTTGACATTTGGAGGGAAGTTAAATGGAAGCTGTTTGACATTTGGAGGGAAGTTAAATGGAAGCTGGTTGACATTTGGAGGGAAGTTACATGGAAGCTCGTTGACATTTGCACTGTGCTGATACCTCATATTTTACACTGAGAAAAGGAGAGGCAGAGAGAGAGGGGCCAGAGAGAGTAACAGCAGTAGACACAGCAACTGCGCCAGAGACAGAATCAGGTAGCTCTTTTGATTGACGTTTAGAGAAAGAAAGATCTCTATTTCGATAAACATCTGGCTGGCTGCTTTGTTTCCTCTAATGTAATGCTAATTTCTGCTTCCTTTACCCTTTGGACTGATAAGGTACTGTATATTACTGCAAATGGATTGGAGACTGAATTGTGTGTGTGTGTGTGTGTGTGCAGACTTGATGTGTTCACTTTTCTGTACCCTTCAACCTCAAGGACTCTCAGACCGTGATGAAACCAAATTTGAATTATTTTCGAGAAACTCCTCAAATACAGATGTCCCAAGCTTGTAGCATTATACCCATGTAACGACTTTTATGAATGGTGCGGTGGAGGAGTCAAACGCAGAGAGCAGGTAATATCGTACGTGAATCAACGACAGCGGATACATGGACAGGAAGAGGCACCATCTTCGGCGGGATTCGTGACAATACCCCCCCCCCCCCTGACGTGCGGCTCCCGCAGCGTGCTGGCCTCGAGGACGAGCCGGAGGACGAGGCGCGGAGCGATTCTGGGTGGAGGCGGTGGAAATCCCTGAAGAGGGAAGGATCTAAAATGTCCCTCCCTGGTACCCAGCACCTCTCCTCCGGACCGTACCCCTCCCAGTCCACGAGGTACTGCAGGCCCCTCACCCGGCGTCTCGAGTCCAGAATAGCTCGTACTGTGTACGCCAGGGACCCCTCAATGTCCAGAGGGGGTGGAGGGACCTCCGGTACCTCACCGTCTTGTAGGGGACCAGAGACACATGAAACGAGGGGTTAATGCGATAGTAAGAGGGAAGTTGCAATCTATAACACACCTCGTTTATCCTCCTCAGGACTTTAAATGGCCCCACACACTGCGGCCCTAGCTTCCGGCAGGGCAGGCGGAGGGGCAGGTTTCGGGTTGAGAGCCAGACCCTGTCCCCTGGTGCGAACACCGGGGCCTCACTGCGGTGGCGGTCAGCGTTTCTTCTCTGCCGTTCACTGGCCTGCCTGAGAGAATCCTGGACTGCCCGCCAGGAGTTTCTAGAGCGCTGTACCCACTCCTCCACCGCAGGAGCTTCGGTCTGACTCTGATGCCACGGAGCCAGGACCGGCTGGTAGCCCAGTACGCATTCGAATGGCGACATGTTCGTGGATGAATGACGAAGTGAGTTCTGGGCCAACTCTGCCCACGGGACGTACCTCGCCCATTCTCCTGGCCGGTCCTGGCAATACGACCTCAGAAACCTACCCACTTCCTGGTTTCCTCTCTCCATCTGCCCATTACTTTCGGGGTGATAACCAGAGGTAAGGCTGACCGAGACCCCCAGACGCTCCATAAACGCTTTCCAAACCCGGGACGTGAACTGGGGACCTCGATCAGATACGATGTCCTCTGGAACCCCATAGTGCCGGAAGACGTGGGTAAATAGAGCCTCCGCATACCACTGGGGCCACCAGCTGGAAGGATGGGAGTGAGAGGCTGGAAGGATGGGAGTGGGATCGATGGACCGGTCCTTGGTGTCATAGAGACGGAACAGCGCTTCGGCCCTAGTGTTAAGGGAACCTGGTCTGTAAGAGATCATAAATCTAAAGCGTGTGAAGAACATGGCCCACCTAGCTTGACGCGGATTCAGTCTCCTCGCTGCTCGACTATACTCCAGATTGCGGTGGTCAGTCCAGATGAGGAAAGGGTGTTTAGCTCCTTCTAGCCAGTGTCTCCACACCTTCAGGGCCTTTACCATAGCTAGTAACTCCTGGTCCCCCACATCATAGTTCCGCTCCGCCGGACACAGCTTCTTAGAAAAGAAAGCGCAGGGACAGAGCTTCGGTGGCGTGCCCGAGCTCTGAGACAGCACGGCTCCAACCCCAGCCTCGGACGCATCCACCTCCACTATGAATGCTAACGTAGGGTCTGGATGCGCCAACACGGGAGCTTCAGTGAACAGTGCCTTCAACTGGTTGAAGGCTCCATCAGCCTCTACCGACCACCGCAGACGCACCGGTCCCCCCTTCAGCAGTGAGGTAATGGGCGCCGCTACTTGGCCAAAACCCCGGATAAACCTCCGGTAGTAATTGGCAAACCCTAAAAACCGCTGCACCTCCTTTACCGTGGTTGTAGTCGTCCAATTACGCACGGCGTTAACGCGGTCACACTCCATCACCACCCCCGAGCTGGAAATGCGATAACCCAGGAAGGAAACGGCTTCTTTGGAGAACACACATTTCTCAGCCTTGACGTATAGATCATGCTCTAGCAGTCGCCCAAGGACCTTGCGCACCAGGGAGACCTGCGTGGCGCATGTGGCAGAATAAATCAAGATGTCATCAATATAGACTACCAAACCCTGCCCGTGCAAGTCCCTGAAAATTTAATCTACAAAGGATTGGAAGACGGCTGGAGCATTCTTCAACCCATACGGCATGACGAGGTACTCATAGTGGACTGATGTGGTACTAAATGCTGTTTTCCACTCGTCTCCTCCCCGAATACGCACCAGGTTATACGCGCTCCTGAGGTCCAGTTTTGTGAAGAAACGCGCTCCGTGGAATGATTCCACCGCCGTAGCGATGAGAGGTAGCGGATAACTAAATCCCACTGTGATCGAATATGTCTCCATAGCCAACGTCTCCTCCTGTGACAGTGGGTACACGTGACTCCGGGGAAGTGCAGCGTTCTCCTGGAGATTTATCACGCAATCCCACCATCGATGGGGTGGTAATTTGGTCGCTTTTTTCTTACTAAAACGATAGCCAAATCGGCATATTCTGGGGGAATGCACACGGTGGAAACCTGGTCTGGATTCTCCACTGTCGTGGCACCGATGGAAACTCCTATACACCTACCCGAACACTCGTCTGACCACCCCTGAAGAGCCCCCTGTTTCCTGGAAATGAGGGGATTGTGAATATCTAGCCAGGGAACCCCCAACACCACTGGAAACCCAGGTGAATCAATAAGGTATAAACTGATCTTCTCCCTATGATTCCCCTGTGTTACCATGTCCAGCGAAATCGTGGCCTCCCTGACCAGCCCTGACCCTAGCGGTCGGCTATCTAAGGAGTGCACGGGGACAGGTGGGTCTATCTGCACTAACGGAATACCCAACTTACGGGCGAGTCCGCGATCCATAAAACTCCCAGCTGCGCCTGAATCGACTAGCGCCTTATGCTGAAGAGAGGGAAAATACGCAGAGAAGAAAAAAAAAAAAAACATGTGACCAACAGGGAGCTCTGAGTGAGTTTGGTGCTTACTCACCTGGGGTGGCCGAGAAGTGTTCCGCCTGCCAGCTCGACTCCCAGAGGGACTCCTCCAGCACCGGTCCGAAGTGTGTCCTCTCCGGCCACAATAGGCGCAGGAGAAGCCTCCTCCTCCGGTCTCCCTAGATGCAGCTCCTCCCAACTCCATCGGAGTTGGAGCGGGAGGGCTGGAAGGTGGAATTGACAGGACCCCTTCTGAACGCCCGTGGGCAGCCAGCAGGTTGTCCAGTCGAATCGACATGTCTATCAGTTCATCAAGGGAGAGTGTTGTGTCCCGACAAGCTAGCTCCCGGTGGACGTCCTCCCGGAGGCTGCAACGGTAATGGTCCATCAGGGCCCTGTCATTCCACCCAGCACCAGCAGCCAGGGTCCTGAACTCCAACGCGAAGTCCTGCAAACTCCTCGTCTCCTGTCTGAGGTGGAACAGTCGCTCACCTGCCGCTTTTCCCTCTGGTGGGTGGTCGAACACAGCTCGAAAACGGCGGGTGAACTCCGGGTAGGGGTCCCGAGCCAAGTCTGGGCTGTTCCAGACAGTGTTGTTCTAGTCCAGGGCCCAACCCGTGAAACAGGAGACGAGGAGGCTCACACTCTCCTCCGGATGCACGGTAGCCAGGGAAAGCTCGAGCTGGAGCAAAAATCCCTGGCACCCACCCGCCGCTCCATTGTACTCCCTCGGGGGGGAGAGACGCAATGTGCTGGACCCAGAGGACGACGTAGGTGGAGGGGGAGCTGGGGTAGACGTCGGTAGACCACTCCTCTCCCATCGCTCTATCCTCTCCATCATCTGGTCCATCGCTGAACCGATCCGATGGAGGACAGTTGTATGATGATGTACACACTCTTCTATAGTTGGGAGAGGGGTGGTCGCTGCTCCTGCTGACTCCATTGGTGGTGCGGGCTTCTGTTACGACTTCTATAAATGGTGGGGTGGAGTATTCAAACGCAGAGAGCAGGTAATATTATACGTGAATCTATTTATTCCAACGACAGCGGAGACATGGACATGCCAACACTAGGGCGCATGAAACAATCCGTCCAAAATACACAGGACTAAAACTGTCCGGAAAATAATGAGAACACTAATTCACCAAAATAACAGAGAACAAGCCCGCACAATACCCAGTGGGCCCAGTGCCCTTAAATAGCCTACAAACAACATTAATTCAAAACAGGTGTACCCAATTAAACCCAATAAACAGAAACAAAAGGAAAGGGAATCGATGGCAGCTAATAGGCCGGCGACGACGACCGCCGAGCGCCGCCCGAACAGGAAGAGGCACCATCTTCGGCGGGATTCGTGACAACCCAAGATATTTCAAGGCTGTAATTGCTGCCAAAGGTGCTTCAACAAAGTACTGAGGAAAGATTCTGAATACATATGTAAATGTGATATTTCTGTAAAAATGACAAATAAAACAAACAGTTTTTGCTTTGTCATTTTGTGTAGATTGATGAGGGGGAAAAAAATATTTCAGCCATTTTAGAATAAGGCTGTAACAAAATCTGGAAAAAGTGAAGGGTGTCTGAACTTTCAGAATGCACTGTATTTGTTAGTGACAGAGACATGGTTGTTGAATGTGTTTATTTTCCTGTGGCCTTAAATTAGTGAGTCCTAGGCAAATGTTATCATTATAATTCAACTCTTTATGACAATACATGACATATCTCATAAGGCCTTATTTTAGTCAAAACGTTACCCTAATACAGTGGCCTGAAATTCATGGTTTACAAGCCACATCAGGCCTGCAAGTAGGGTTGCAGAATTCTGGTAACTTTCCCAAAAATTCCCAGATTAAATAAATACTGGTTGAAGGATTTCCAGGAATCTTCCAACGGGGATTACTGGAACACCTGAGAATGTACCAACCCTACCTGCAAATCACATTGTGTGCTTGCAATTGAAGTGTAATTCCTATTAGAATCCAGCCAGAGTTAGGATATCCAAACGTTGAACTGTTTATTCACCCACAACCTACATTCATAATGACTGCCAGGGTTAGGAGCAGTGTGAGGAGACTACCTAAGCAATTTAAACTGGAACAACCATTTCAGTAACCAGTGCAACATTGATGCTACAAGTTTGGCACACCTGTATTTGGGGAGTTTCTCCGATTCTTCTCCGCAGATCTTCTCAAGCTCTGTCAGGTTGGATGGGGAGCATCACTGCACTGCTATTTTTAGGTCTCTTCAGAGATATTTGATCGGGTGTCCGGGCTCTGGCTGGGGACACTGAAGGATATTCAAAGACTTGTCCCGAAGCCACTCCTGCGTTATCTTGGCTGTTTGTTTAGGGTCGTTGTCCTGTTGGAAGGTGAACCTTTGCCCATTCTGAGGTCCTGAGCGCTCTGGGTTAGGTTTTTATCAAGGATCTGTCTGTACTTTACTCCGTTCATCTTTCCCACAATCCTGACTAGTCTCTCAGTCCCTGCCACTGATAAACATCCCAACAGCATGATGCTGCCACCACCATGCTTCACCGTAGGGATGGTATTGGCCAGGTGATGAGCAGTGCCTGGTTTTTCTCCAGATGTGACATTTAGCATTCAGGTCAAAGAGTTCAATCTTGCCTTCATCAGACCAGATCATTTTATTTCGCATTGCCTGAGAGTCCTTTAGGTGTCTTTTGGCAAACTCCAAGCAGGCTGCCACATGCCTTTTACTGGGGAGTGGCTCCCATAAAGGCCTGATTGGTGGAGTGCTACAGAGACTGTTGTCCTTCTGGAAGGTTCCCCCATCTTCAGCGAGGAACTCTGGAGCTCCGTCTTAGTGACCATCGGGTTCCTTGGTCACTTCCCTGACCAAGCCATTTTGGATGTCTTGGTGGTTCCAAACTTCTTCCATATTAGAATGATGGAGGCCTCTGTGTTCTTGGACTTTCAATGCTGCAGACGTTCTTTGGTCCCCTTCCCTAGATCTGTGCCTCGACACAATCCTGTCTCAGAGCTCTACGGGAAATTCCTCTGACCTCATGGCTTTGTTTTTGCACTGACATCCACTGTCAGCTGTGGGACCTTTATATAGACAGGTGTGTGCTTTTCTAAAACAAGTCCAATCAATTGAATTTACCACAGGGGGACTCCAATCAAGTTTTAGAAACATCTCAAGGAATATTAACAGAATGCACCTGAGTTCAGTTTCAAGTCTCATAGCAAAGGGTCTGAATACTTATGTAAATAAGTTCTTTCTGTTTTTATAAATAAGCAAACATTTATATAAAAAAACTGATTTTGTTTTGTCATTATGGGATATTGTGTGTAGATTGATTTTAAATATATTTTCCTCCATTTTAGAATAAGGCTGTAAACGTAACAAAATGTAGAAAAAGTGAAGGGGTCTGAATACATTCAAAATGCAGTGTACAATGTACAGTCATGGGTGGTAACTCCAGAATTCACTTGAAAAGGCAAGGCACGCTCTGAAATGACATTAGAAATGTGGCTCCGTGGGGAGGTCCTCCAATCTGAACCCCCTACAGGTTCACAATGTCTCCATTTGAATAATGACTGCAAAATCAATTTACGTCACTGTACTAGGGCTGTACCCGACTAACAAACATCTTGGTCGACCGAGAGTCATCCTGTTCTTTCGTCCAATCGATTAGACAGTTTGTTTGAATGAAATCAACTACATATGACTTAGTTGTGGAAACTACTAGAGATTAAGAAAAGGAAGGTATAGGGGCAAGCGTTGCATTAGTATTATGTGTGCCAAACAGTTGCTATCAGATTAGTGTAAACAACACTAAATAAACAAGTGTACCGGAGAGTCTGTTCTAACGAGAAAAACATACTATATTAAGCCTTTATTACAGAAGACTAAAAACAGTTGCATGCAATTGTGAATTGTGGTTTATTTATAGTTTAAGCTAATTATTCAAAGATCCCTTTGTAATGTAATGCTTGATTGCATTTCAGAGCATATGCATGTCTCGTAGGCTGTGTGATGGCATGTCTCGTAGGCTGTGTGATGGCATGTCTCGTAGGCTGTGTGATGGCATGTCTCGTAGGCTGTGTGATGGCATGTCTCGTAGGCTGTGTGATGGCATGAACAGATGATTGATTGATTGATTGATTGATTGATACAGTAGCCTATATATTGAAATATAGGCCTAAGTAAGTTACGGTATGAAGACTAAAGAAGAGTCACTTCTAGGCCTCCAGCTTGATGGTTATACAAGGATACTATACAAAGACCACTAATGACAACATGACTTACTGTTATGATCATCATCATTATAATAGTAACAGTAAGAAGGAGATCAAGAAAAGGGAGGCTATAAGAGCGAGAGCTCCGTGAATATTATGAGGACAAACTGGTGTTGTTAGATTACAATATCATTGTTCTGCCTGTTTGGAGCAGTGTAAACAACACTAAATCATTTAGAAGTAATACCAGTCTGTTATAACAATTATTTTTTTGACGTTGCATGAGACTTGGTGCACACAGAATTAGTAGGCTATTAAACAAACAGGCAACATAAGAAAGATCTGTCTTATTCCTGTAGATATATATGGATGATTTATAAAGCCAGGTACATAGAACAGTTAGGATATTGATTATAGACCTAATTAAGTTGGGGTTTCCTCTCTCCTAACTTTTCTTAGACAATTAAACTAAGGCAAGGCTTGTTTCCTCGTTCCTGCTGCTGCCTCCGCCACATTGTTCTCCATCCCAATATACTGGTTATTATGCACAAAGCAACATAGGGAAAGGCAGCAATTCTACGGTGTACTGAAGGTTGTGTTTCAGAACCGCGGACAGCGACCTTATCCAACGAGGGAGAAAGCGCATTTCTTATAAAATAATATTAGATTTATTAGTGTTGCACCATTTGGTTTTACATAATATAACCATATACAATTTCAGTATCTAGTGTCTTGTGATGGACTGTACCCTCCCCGTGGCCTCCGCAATGGATTAGTCCACTCAGATAGGCGTGAATCAGACAGGTGTCTTGTGATGGACTGTACCCTCCCCGTGGCCTCCGCAATGGATTAGTCCACTCAGACAGACAGGGGTGAATCAGACAGGTGTCTTGTGATGGACTGTGCCCTCCCCGTGGCCTCCGCCATGGATTAGTCCACTCAGACAGGGGTGAATCAGACAGGTGTCTTGTGATGGACTGTGCCCTCCCCGTGGCCTCCGCCATGGATTAGTCCACTCAGACAGGGGTGAATCAGACAGGTGTCTTGTGATGGACTGTGCCCTCCCCGTGGCCTCCGCCATGGATTAGTCCACTCAGACAGGGGTGAATCAGACAGGTGTCTTGTGATGGACTGTGCCCTCCCCGTGGCCTCCGCCATGGATTAGTCCACTCAGACAGGGGTGAATCAGACAGGTGTCTTGTGATGGACTGTGCCCTCTCCGTGGCCTCCGTCATGGATTAGTCCACTCAGACAGGGGTGAATCAGACAGGTGTCTTGTGATGGACTGTGCCCTCCCGTGGCCTCCGTCATGGATGAGTCCACTCAGACAGGGGTGAATCACACGTCTTGTGCACCATAAAAAAATAAGACCAAAGTAATCTCGGTCGACCAACAGCCTATCGACCAAACAATCGACCAGCCGAGTAAATAGTCAGCCCTAAACTGTACTCAGATATGTTACGTGTAACAGGTTTCCTCAAACGCTTTTAGTAATGACGGCACATTGGGGTTTACGGTGTATCTCTCCTCCCCTCTCCTCCCCCCTCCATCCTCCCTCTGTAACAGACAGAAATATTGTTTGCTTTTTATTCTTTCTCAACAAACAAGATCCCTCTCTCACTCTGCTTAGTTCGTTCCTTTCTCCTCCGTTTCCAATCTCTCTGTGAGCGAGTGTGGTTGAAGAATGGCGGGATGGAGGGGGAGGAGAGATTGCCTGTCTATTCTGACCCTAAACCTTTCTCTAATGGGAAACAGGCCCTTGTTAAACTTTTCCAATTACTGGGAGATGATGGTAGAGCGGGGCTCGTTTGATCAGGTCTGAAATGGCTGTTGTTTACTGCTCTCTGTTATCGACCGTGTGGCCTGGACACAGACAGGTGATAGAGGGAATAATTGGGAAGATAAGGAGGGCTCTCTCAGCTCCCAAAACCCATCCCTTCTCTTCCAAACTAACTCTCACCACAGTCCCTATAGAGAAAACATTATTTTTTCACATCTCTTTCTACTCCTATCTAGACTTGCTCTACCTGCTCCCTCTCCATTACTCCCTCTTCCTCTCTCCCCCTCTTTCACTCTTCCTCTCTCTTTCTCTTTCTCTCATGCACTCAGCTCCCTAAACCCATCCCTTCTCTTCCTAAGTAACCCTCACCACACAGTCCCTATAGAGAAAACACTCTTTTCTTATATCTCTTTCTACTCCTATCTAGACTTGCTCTACCTGCTCTCTCTCCATTTCTCCCTCTTCCTCTCTCTCCATTTCTCCCTCTTCCTCTCTCTCCATTTCTCCCTCTTCCTCTCTCCCCCTCTTTCTCGACAGTGATTTATTGCATCTTGCTCGGTAGGTAATCCATCTTCTTAGACCTCAGGCCCCAACACTGGCTTTCTACGCCTTCTCCCCTCTTTTCCTGCTTCCCTCCTTCTTTCATCCCTCTCCCAGCTTCCCTACATCCCAAGGTTACCAAGGCCTTCAGATGAGGACCACACACACACACACACACACACACACACACACACACACACACACACACACACACACACACACACACACACACACACACACACACACACACACACACACACACACACACACACACACACACACACACACACACACACACACACACACACACACACACACACACATTAACCTTGTTTTACTCATCTTCAGCACACATTCTGCCGACTCTCCATTCTGCCGTCTCTCCATTCTGCCGACTCTCCCCTGTCCATGATACCAACTGTCCCCTGTCGGTTCTACCAACTCTACCCTGTCCATGATACCAACTGTCCCCTGTCGGTTCTACCAACTCTACCCTGTGCTTTCTATCAGTCCTGTTCAAAGCTATTGTATGATGGTGGTTTGCAATAACGGTGTAGACAATTCAGTTCTCCATTTTGTCCATTTGTCATCTTTAGCAATTATAATCTAATCTGAATGAAATGACTGATCTTTATTACCTGTTGCCATGGGTGGGAGAGAGGGAGATATTTCACTGAAGGGATAGCTGAGTGTGTTTAATGTAATGTCTTCCTGTATTGCACTTTGACGGACTGTACTGACTTTGATTGGGTTTCCCAGCTGAATGAACACACAGTGACCCAGCAGCTCTCTTGTGTGTGTGTCACAAGTCTCTCCCACTGAAACACTGAGTTATTTTAAGACAATACATGTCTGACATCACCAACTACAGCAGCTGATGAGCCGTGTGTGTGTGTGTGTGTGTGTGTGTGTGTGTGTGTGTGTGTGTGTGTGTGTGTGTGTGTGTGTGTGTGTGTGTGTGTGTGTGTGTGTGTGTGTGTGTGTGTGTGTGTGTGTGTGTGTGTGTGTGAATCTCTCCACACTCTGTGAGTGTATTAGTGTGTGAAGGAGAATAGATGTGTCTTTGTGTTCTGTTTCTTATTGAGGCCAAACACACGCACACACACCATTACCCTGCCATACTTTACACACACACACACACACACACACACACACACACACACACACACACACACACACACACACACACACACACACACACACACACACACACACACACACACACACACACACACACACACACACACACACACACACACACACACACACACACCGTTACCCTGCTATAACTTCAAAACCCACACACACACATATTACCTTGCTATACCTTCAAAACCCACACACACAACCCCCCTCTACCTTCGAAGCACACACTCACACACACATACACACACCATTACCATGCTAAACCTTCAAAGCACACACACAAACACACACCATTACCCTGCTATACCTCCAAAGAACACGTACACGCACCATTACCCTGCTATACCTTCAAAGAACACGTACACGCACCATTACCCTGCTATACATTCAAAACACACGTACACGCACCATTACCCTGCTATACCTTCAAAGCACACACTCACACACACTCACACACCATTACCCTGCTATACCTTCAAAACACACGTACACACACCATTACCTTGCTATACATTCAAAGAACACGTACACACACCATTACCCTGCTATACCTTCAAAGCACACGTACACACACCATTACCTTGCTATACATTCAAAGAACACGTACACACACCATTACCTTGCTATACCTTCAAAATACACACACATACACACACCATTACCCTGCTATACCTTCAAAATACACACACATACACACACCATTACCCTGCTATACCTCCAAAGCACACACACACACTCACACACCATTACCCTGCTATACCTTCAAAGCACATACAGCATTACCCTGCGATACCTTCTTAAGCACATGCACCATTACCCTGCTATACCTTCAAAGCACACGTACACACACCATTACCCTGCTATACCTTCAAAGCACACGCACCATTACCCTGCTATACCTTCAAAGCACATGCATCATTACCCTGCTATACCTTCAAAGCACACACACCATTACCCTGCTATACCTTCAAAGTACACACACCATTACCCTGCTATACCTTCAAAGCACACGCACCATTACCCTGCTATACCTTCAAAGCACACGCACCATTACCCTGCTATACCTTCAAAGCACACGCACCATTACCCTGCTATACCTTCAAAGCACACGCACTATTACATTACATTACATTACATTTAAGTCATTTAGCAGACGCTCTTATCCAGAGCGACTTACAAATTGGTGCATTCACCTTATGACATCCTATTACCCTGCTATACCGTCAAAGCACACGTATCATTACCCTGCTATACCGTCAAAGCACACGTATCATTACCCTGCTATACCTTCAAATCACATGCACCATTACACCTTCAAAGCACACACACCATTACCCTGCTATACCTTCAAAAGCACACATACACACATCATTACCATGCTATACCTTCAAAGAACATGTACACACATCATTACCCTGCTATACCTTCAAATCACATGCACCATTACCCTGCTATACCTTCAAAGCACACGCACCATTACCCTGCTATACCTTCAAAAGCACACATACACACACCATTACCCTGCTATACCTTCAAAGCACACGCACCATTACCCTGCTATACCTTCAAAGCACACGCATCATGACCCTGCTATACCTTCAAAGCACACGCACCATTACCCTGCTATACCTTCAAAGCACACGCACCATTACCCTGCTATACCTTCAAAGCACACTCACCATTACACCTTCAAAGCACACGCACCTTTACCCTGCTATACCTTCAAAGCACACGCACCATTACCCTGCTATACCTTCAAAGCACATGCACCATTACCCTGCTATACGCTATACCTTCAAAACACACGCACCATTACTGTGCTATACCTTCAAAGCACATGCACCATTACCCTGCTATACCTTCAAAGCACACGCACCATTACCCTGCTATACCTTCAAAGCACACTCACCATTACACCTTCAAAGCACACGTACACACACCATTACCCTGCTATACCTTCAAAGCACACGCACCATTACCCTGCTATACCTTCAAAGCACACACACCATTACCCTGCTATACCTTCAAAGCACACGCACCATTACCCTGCTATACCTTCAAAGCACATGCATCATTACCCTGCTATACCTTCAAAGCACACACACCATTACCCTGCTATACCTTCAAAGCACACACACCATTACCCTGCTATACCTTCAAAGCACACACACCATTACCCTGCTATACCTTCAAAGTACACACACCATTACCCTGCTATACCTTCAAAGCACACGCACCATTACCCTGCTATACCTTCAAAGCACACACACCATTACCCTGCTATACCTTCAAAGCACACGCACCATTACCCTGCTATACCTTCAAAGCACACGCACTATTACATTACATTACATTTAAGTCATTTAGCAGACGCTCTTATCCAGAGCGACTTACAAATTGGTGCATTCACCTTATGACATCCTATTACCCTGCTATACCGTCAAAGCACACGTATCATTACCCTGCTATACCTTCAAATCACATGCACCATTACACCTTCAAAGCACACACACCATTACCCTGCTATACCTTCAAAAGCACACATACACACATCATTACCATGCTATACCTTCAAAGAACATGTACACACATCATTACCCTGCTATACCTTCAAATCACATGCACCATTACCCTGCTATACCTTCAAAGCACACGCACCATTACCCTGCTATACCTTCAAAAGCACACATACACACACCATTACCCTGCTATACCTTCAAAGCACACGCACCATTACCCTGCTATACCTTCAAAGCACACGCATCATTACCCTGCTATACCTTCAAAGCACACGCACCATTACCCTGCTATACCTTCAAAGCACACGCACCATTACCCTGCTATACCTTCAAAGCACACTCACCATTACACCTTCAAAGCACACGCACCTTTACCCTGCTATACCTTCAAAGCACACGCACCATTACCCTGCTATACCTTCAAAGCACATGCACCATTACCCTGCTATACGCTATACCTTCAAAACACACGCACCATTACCGTGCTATACCTTCAAAAGCACACATACACACACCATTACCCTGCTATACCTTCAAAGCACACGCACCATTACCCTGCTATACCTTCAAAGCACACGCACCATTACCCTGCTATACCTTCAAAGCACACTCACCATTACACCTTCAAAGCACACGTACACACATCATTACCCTGCTATACCTTCAAAGCACACGCACCATTACCCTGCTATACCTTCAAAGCACACGCACCATTACCCTGCTATACCTGCAAAGCACACACACCATTACCCTGCTATACCTTCAAAGCACATGCACCATTACCCTGCTATACCGTCAAAGCACATGCACCATTACCCTGCTATACCTTCAAAAGCACACATACACACACCATTACCCTGCTATACCTTCAAAAGCACACATACACACACCATTACCCTGCTATACCTTCAAAGCACACGCACCATTACCCTGCTATACCTTCAAAGCACACGCACCATTACCCTGCTATACCTTCAAAGCACACGCACCATTACCCTGCTATACCTTCAAAGCACACTCACCATTACACCTTCAAAGCACACGCACCATTACCCTGCTATACCTTCAAAGCACACGCACCATTACCCTGCTATACCTTCAAAGCACACGCACCATTACCCTGCTATACCTTCAAAGCACACTCACCATTACACCTTCAAAGCACACGTACACACATCATTACCCTGCTATACCTTCAAAGCACACGCACCTTTACCCTGCTATACCTTCAAAGCACACGCACCATTACCCTGCTATACCTGCAAAGCACACGCACCATTACCCTGCTATACCTTCAAAGCACATGCACCATTACCCTGCTATACCGTCAAAGCACACGCACACGCACCATTACCATGCTTTTCCTTCAAAGCACATTTTGAATCAGAAACCTTAATTGGTAAATCCTACATATGAGGCGTTAATGAAAGTTGGTGGATACGATAGATTGGTATGACTAGACATGCATGCATACTACTCATGATTACCCACAGCTCTCCTGTGATGTTGACTGTAGATTAATAACAAAGAAAAACCATTAAAATAATTTTGTTGCCATAGCAACGCGCTATATTATTTACCTGCTGTTTTCCGTGGACGCAGGGGCGCAAGGGAAATGGTGTCTCAGGAAGCCATTACCGTTTAGTGCTGTGTTTGAGTGTGTGTCTGTCTCTGTCTGTCTGCCAGTGAGAGATATCATGTTACACTATATATACAAAAAAAATACAGTACCAGGCCAAAGTTTGTATACACCAACTCATGAAAGGTTTTTTCTTTATTTTTACTATTTTTATATTGTAGAATAATACTGAAAATATTAAAACTACGACATAGTAGCCACCTTTTGTCTTGATGACAGCTTTGCACATCCTTCACATTCTCTTAACCAGCTTCACCTGGAATGCTTTTCCAACAGTCTTGAAGGAGTTCCCACATATGCTGAGCACTTGTAGGCTGCTTTTCCTTCACTCTGCGGTCCAACTCATCCCGAACCCAAATCTCAATTGGGTTGAGGTCGAGTGATTGTGGAGGCCAGGTCATCTGATGCAGCACTCCATCACTCTCCTTCTTGGTCAAATAGCCCTTACACAGCCTGGAGGTGTATTTTGGGTCATTGTCCTGTTGAAAAACAAATGATAGCCACACTAAGCGCAAACCAGATGGGATGGAGTATGCAGAATGCTGTGGTAGCCATGCTGGTTAAGTGTGCCTTGAATTCTGAATAAATCACTGACAGTGTCACCAACAAAGCACCCCCCACAACATCACACCTCCTCCTCCATGCTTCACAGTGGGAATTACACATGCGTAGATCATCCATTCACTTACTCTGCGTCTCACAAAGACAGGGCGGTTAGAAGCAAAAATCGCAGATTTGGACTCATCAGACCAAAGGACAGATTTCCACCGTTCTAATGTCCATTGCTCATGTTTCTTGGCCCAAGCAAGTCTCTTATTATTATTGGTGTCCTTTAGTAGTGGTTTCTTTGCAGCAATTCGACCATGAAGGCCTGATTCACACAGTCTCCTCTGAACAGTTGATGTTGAGATGTGTCTGTTACTTGAACTCTGTGAAGCATTTATTTGAGCTGCAATCTGAGGTGCAGTTACCTCTGCTGCAGAGGATAAGTTCATTAGAGTTAACTCTGTGTCTTCTTTTCCTGTGGCAGTCCTCATGAGAGCCAGTTTCAACATAGCACTTGAAGAATCTTTCAAAGTTCTTGAAATGTTCCGGATTAACTGACCTTCATGTCTTAAAGTAACAAAGGACTGTTGTTTCTTTTTGCTTATTTGAGCTGTTCTTGCCATAATATGGCCTTGGTCTTTCACCAAATAGGGCTTTATTCTGTATACCACCCTTACCTTGTCACAACACAACTGATTGGCTCAAATGCATTAAGAAAGAAGGAAATTACACAAATGAACCTTTAAAAAGGCACACCTGTTAATTGAAATGCATTCCAGGTGACTACCTCATGAAGCTGGTTGAGAGAATGCCAAGAGTGTGCAAAGGGTGGCTACGTTGAAGAATCTCACATATTAAAATATATTTGGATTTGTTTAACACTTCTTTTGGTTACTACATGATTCCATATGTGTTATTTCATAGTTTTGATGTCTATACTATTATTCTACAATTTAGAAAATATATATTTTTTAATAAAAAAAATGGAATGAGCAGGTGTGTCCAAACTTTTGACTGGTACTATATGTGAACACCTCTTCAAGGTAGTGGATTTGGCGATTTTAGCCACATCTGAGCACACAGCCATGCAATCTCCGTAGACAAACATTGACAGTAGAATGGCCTTAATGAAGAGCTCAGTGACATTCAACATGGCACCATCCCAGGATGCCACCTTTCCAACAAGTCAGTTCATTACATTTCTGCCCTGCTGGAGCTTCTTCGGGTAACTGTGTGCTGTTATTGTTGGAATGAGAAAGGTGCTTAACCCTGATTGGTCCTGTAAGTCATTACTAAAGAAAACATTTTATTTGTGTGTGGGGGAGTGAGATATGTTTCAAGCCCCACTGCATATTTTCACCAGGTGGTCTTGTATGCCTAAATGAAGAACAAAAACACACACACAACCTGTCTCTCTCTGTCTCGGTCTCTTTGTATCTCTGTCTCACTCTTCTGTTTGTACCGTGATTTGTGCTGCTGTTGTGTTGCTACCATGTTGTTGTTGTTTTTGTTGTGTTGCTACCATGCAGTGTTGTCATGTGTTGCTCGATAGCACCCTTACCTGTAATGTTGTGTTGTCTCGTTGTGATGTGTTTAGTTCTATATTTATATTGTATTTATGTTTTATTTTTAATCCCAGGCCTTTGTCCCCGCAGGAGGCCTTTTGGTAGGCCGTCATTGTAAATAAGAATTTTGTTCTGAACTGACTTGCCTAGTTAAATAAAGGTTAAAATAAATATATAAAAGTCTCTGTCTCAGACGCTAGAGCTATAATGTAGCCTTAGAATCTGCTCCATCAATCACACACTGACAGACACCCCCTTTCTCCCTGTCTCCCACCCTCTACCCCTCTCTACCTTTCCCTCATTCCCCCATTGCTCAGAGGAACCTTGACCCTGTGTTATTGCAGTCATGCGTGTGTCTGTAGAGGGGATTGGAGGTCAACAGACAGCTATAGACAGCTGTAATGCTAGGTGATGTGAATGTGCAGTGTTGGCCCGAGCCAGCTCTAACAGAGAGCTGTGTGAGAGTGAGAGATGGTGTCTAGTGTGGCAGCATCCATCTCACTGAGTAGACATCACCATGCGCGTGTGCTTGATCTCTGTTGGTATAAGCAACAAGCTCAGTCTCACTTCAGTATTCAACGTTTGTCCAGTTGGGTATAAACCTAAACATTTTACGGTTAAGTTTAGGCATTAATTCCAACATGTTTAATATCCTATGCAGCCATTTTTATCTCAATATCAAATCATTTCTGGGTAACAATTAAGTACCTTGTTGCGATTGTTTTCAATTTAAACTTAATGTAAGATGGTTCCTCACCCTGTAGTCTCTGGGCCAGCAGAAACTGTCATCTATTGTTCAGTTCTCTTTAAACAGCCACCACAAGCTATCAATCAATGGAAGTGATGGGGGCGTGTCATTTTTATTGGCCAAATCACCTTTTAAGTAACATGAAACCAAATATGCAGTTGATTTGAATGGATTAAAAAAATATATAATTTTTACACGCTCATATGCCCCCATCACTTCCATTGATTGTTAGCTAAGGTTAGCTGAAGTTTGTAGTGGCTGTTTGAAGACAACTGAACCTGGATTACAGTTTCTCTTGGCCAATAGAATACTTTTAAGGTGAGGAATCATCTAACATTAAGTTGTAAAATAGTGAAATACTCCGTAATTCTGACTGGTTAAAGTCAGGGTTAAGATTCTTTTTTAAATATATTTTTTTACCTTAATTTATACAGATTTTTTCTCATTGAGATAATATCTCTTTTCCAAGAGAGACCTGGTCAAATTTGGGATAGGGTTAAAACGTAATTATTTTTAACAATTGCCTAGCAACCAACAATCCTCTGAGCCATAGCTCACGGTTTAAGCCCTTCCTCTATCCCCATCCACAACGTCCTGACAAGCCGCGAGCCTACTAGATGGTAATACACGCTCACGTTGCCCCTAGTGGTCGGTATTGAAGGCATCTCCAGACATCCTGGGGACCTGGACAAACGTGGAATACTGTAGTGGATCTGGTCCTACCTGGCTGGGAGTAAATGATAGCAGAGTTTTTCTGATGTTGATTATAACCTCTGTGTTATTGATCTTCCCTCACTGTTCACTCGACTGTGACACACCAGACTCCATCGCCACTCACTCACACACATGCGGAGAAAAACAAACACACACTCCATCATCGTTCACCTTAATGCACTAGAGTAAATGAAACCGTTAGCAACATAATCACAGCATTTTCTATTTTTCTTAAATGCTGTCTTTTAACCAGGCCTCAATGTCAGTCTCTCGCTTGTTTTACCCCGCTCCCCCACAATGTCACTCTCTCGCTTGCTTTACCCCGCTCCCCCACAATGTCACTCTCTCGCTTGTTTTACCCCGCTCCCCCACAATGTCACTCTCTCGCTTGCTTTACCCCGATCCCCCACAATGTCCCCCTGCACTTTCTCCCCCTTTTATTCCCCGCCTCTCCTTCCCTACCATCCACCTTTCCCTCTTGTCCCTCCATCTATTTTCACTTACCCTACACCCTACCCCTCTCTGTACCCCCCTGGAGCCCCATCCATCTAACCCATATCACTACACAGAATCAAACACACACACACACACACACACACACACACACACACACACACACACACACACACACACACACACACACACACACACACACACACACACACACACACACACACACACACACACACACACACACACACACACACACACACACACACACACACACACTGTCAGCTGAGCCTGCCGATGCTGAGAGCTCTCCATCAGTTACAGCTATAAGAAAACCAGGAATGGAGCACTGCTGGGGGACTAATGTTAGACTGATGTTATTATTTTTTAGATAAAACTAAACTAAATATGTACACATTGCAATGAAGGTCTACAGTAGCAACACTGTAGGATAGCACCATGGTGTAACTAGAGGTGAGTTAGCTTATGTCCTCCTCTTGGTAAATTGACTTCAATACAAAACCTAGGCGGCTCATGGTTCTCACCCCCTTCCATAGATTTGCACAGTAATTATGACAACTTCCGGAGGACGTCCTCCGACCTCCAACCTATCAGAGCTTTTGCAGCACGAGCTGACATCTTGTCCACCCAATCAGAGAATGACTAGTACTGAAAGCATAAGCTACAGCTAGCTAGCACTGCAGTGCGTAAAATGTGGTGAGTATTTGACTCAGAGGGAGAAGGACAATAGTTGAACCGTTTTGAACAAGTTAATAGAGAGAGACCCTAATTGATTTAAAAAAGCTTTTAACTCAATTTGGCATGAGGGTCTGCTATACAAATTGATGGAAAGTGGTGTTGGGGGGGAAAGACATATGAAATTTAAAATCCATGTACACAAATGAATAGTGTGTGGTTACAATAGGCAAAAAACACACATTTTCGTTCCACAGGGCCGTTGGGTGAGACAGGGATGCAGCTTAAGCCCCACCCTCTTCACCATATAAATCAACGAATTGGTGAGGGCACTAGAACAGTCTGCAGCACCCGGCCTCACCCTACTAGAATCTGAAGACAAATGTCTACTGTTTGCTGATGGTCTGGTGCTTCTGTCCCCAACCAATGAGGGCCTACAGCAGCACCTAGATCTACTGCACAGGTTCTGTCAGACCTGGGCCCTGACAGTAAATCTCAGTAAGACAAAAATAATGGTGTTCCAAAAAAGGTCCAGTTGCCAGGACCACGAATACAAATTCCATCTAGACACAGTTGCTCTGGAGCAGGTATTCCCAAACTGGGGTAGGCGCAATGTTGCCGGGGATACGGCAAATAAAAATGTGATTCACATTAAAAAATAATAATAACTAAAGCATAAAAAAATTCAAACAGTCAATTTATATTTTCCAATGAGGCTATATATTTGGTTGAGTTTTTTTTCTCACCTGAGTAGCCTCGTTTCACTGCCAAAAATAAAATGAAACCATCTTGTGTTCAGTGAAATAACAACACAATGTCAAATACAGGTAGCCGAGTCAAACAACTAACATCCAATCACATTAACGGTTACTCTCTTGAGGGAATTCCACTAACGGTCCGTATGTAGCCAACCGTAGCTGTTGCTCATTCCGTTTGCTCAAAAATGGATAAATAGAGACACATACCAGCTCTACTGGTAGTACTTGTTTTGCTTCCACGAGCACATCCAATGCTAGCATCAGTAATTCTGCAGTTGTTAGCCCAGCTAGCATGGACACTGACAGTTGTGAATCTGATGCAGCTGAAGAGCTACTGCCCCCTTACCCGGGAAAGCTCCAAACAACAAACAGGGACGCTGGGCCATCGAAGAGGCGCAAATAGGATGAGAACTACATTGATTTGGGGTTCACTTATATTGCAGTAGTGCCTTTCCTCAGACACAGTGTGTTATAAACTCAGCAAAAAAAGAAACGTCCTCTCACTGTCAACTGCGTTTATTTTCAGCAACCTAACATGTGTAAATATTTGTATGAACATAGGCACTTGTCATCTCCCGTCTGGATTACTGCAACTCGCTGTTGGCTGGGCTCCCTGCCTGTGCCATTAAACCCCTTCAACTCATCCAGAACGCCTCAGCCCGTCTGGTGTTCAACCTTCCCAAGTTCTCTCACGTCACCCCGCTCCTCCGTTCTCTCCACTGGCTTCCAGTTGAAGCTCGCATCCGCTACAAGACCATGGTGCTTGCCTAAAGCTGTGAGGGGAACGGCACCTCAGTACCTCCAGGCTCTGATCAGGCCCTACACCCAAACAAGGGCACTGCGTTCATCCACCTCTGGCCTGCTCTTCCCTACCACTGAGGAAGTACAGCTCCCGCTCAGCCCAGTCAAAACTGTTCGCTGCTCTGGCCCCCAATGGTGGAACAAACTCCCTCACGACGCTCACAGCGGAGTCAATCACCACCTTCCGGAGACACCTGAAACCCCACCTCTTTAAGGAATACCTAGGATAGGATAAGTATTCCCTCTCACCCCCCTTTAAGATTTAGATGCACTATTGTAAAGTGACTGTTCCACTGGATGTCATCCATCTGAATGCACTTTGTACACCCTACCCTCTGGATAAGAGCGTCTGCATAAATGACTTAAATGTAAAATGTAAATGTAAATGTAAATTACATTTACATTACATTTAAGTCATAGCAGACACACTTATCAAGCTGATTCACCTTATGACATCTGGGACAGTCACTTAACAATAGTGCATCTAAAACTTAGGGGGTGGGGTGAGAGGGGATTACTTAACCATCCTAGTTATTCCTAAAAGAACCAAATATGTGGAAGTTTCAGGTGTCTCCGGAAATGTTAGTGATTGACTCCGCTGTCAGTCTGAGGGAGTTTGTTCCACATTGGGGGCCAGGGCAGCAACAGTTTTGACCATGGGCTGAGGGGAGCTGTACCTCCTCAGTGGTAGGAGGCAGCAAAACCAGAGGTGGATGGTTCGACCCCCTTCCATAGGTGTAGGGTGATTAGAGCCTGGAGGTACCCCGTTCCAACCTATCAGAGCTCCGCAGGCACATCTTGTCACCCAATCAGAGAATGACTAGTACTGAAAGCATAAGCTACAGCTGCCACTGCAGTGCGAAAATGTGAGGAGTATTTGACTCAGAGAGAAGGACTGAACCGTTTTGAACACCAGTTAATAGAGAGAGACCCTGGATTGATTTAAAAAGGTTTAACTCAAGGCAGGGAGCCTGCTAACAAATTGATGGAAAGTGGTGCATATGAAATAAAATCCATGTACACAAATGAATAGTGTGTGGTTACAATAGGCCTGCACACATTTTGTGTGAGGCAGGGTCCGTTGGGTGAGACAGGATGTTGTAGAGCATGAACCTCTGCAGCACAGGAACGGGCCACCGCCTTGATGACTTAGTTGAGAACGACAGGGTGTTGTCCAGGATCACACCAAGGTTCTTGGCGCTCTGGGAGGAGGACACAGTGGAGTTGTCAGACCGTGATGGCGAGATCATGGAACTGGGCAGTCCTTCCCCGGGAGGAAGAGCAGCTCCGTCTTGCCGAGGTTCAGCTTGAGGTGGTGATCCGTCATCCACACTGATATGTCTGCCAGACATGCAGAGATGCGAGGCCACCAAATGGTCCATCTAGAAGGGGGCCCTGGAGAAGATTAAACTGTGTGTCGTTGCATAGCAATGATAAGAAGACCATGTAAAAAATAATAATAACAAAGCCAAACAGTGACTTTATATAGCGAGAATAGGTTGAGGGCCAAGAACAGAGCCCTGGGGGACAAAAGTGGTGAAACCATCTTGTGTTCAGGAGACAGATAACTCGCCATGTCAAATGGTAGGAGCCCTGTCAGGTAACATCCAATCATTAACGTGGGCCGCGCCGGAGATGCCCAACTCCGAGAGGGTGGAGAGGAGTATCTGATGGTTCACAGTATCGAAAAATGCCGATAGATCTAGAAGGATGAGAGCAGAGGAGAGAGAGTTAGCTTTAGCAGTGCGGAGCGCATCCGTGATACAGAGTAATTCTCAGTTGAATGACTAGTCTTGAAACCTGACTGATTTGGAATCAAGAAGGTCATTCAGAGAGAGATAGCGGGAGAGCTGGCCAAGGACGGCACGTTCAAGAGTTTTGGAGAGAAAATAGAAAGAAGGGATACTGGTCTGTAATTGTTGACATTTCCTCAGGGATCAGTGTAGGTTTTTTCAGAAAAAAGAAACGTGCTCACTGTCAACTCTCTTGAAGCAACGGAAGGGACTTTGTATGTCAGGGATGAGTTGATGAGCGAGGTGAGGTACTGCAAAGGGCTCTCCGGAAATGGTCTGGAGAAGATCCAGAGGGGATAGGGTCAAGCGGGCAGGTTGTTGGGCGGCCGGCCGTCACAAGACCGAGATTTCATCTGGAGAGAGAGGGGAGAAAGAGGTCAGAGCATAGGGTAGGGCAGTGTGAGCAGAACCTCCAGGCTCTGTCAGGCCCTGACAGCAAACAAGGATCGGATGTCATCCACCTTCTTTTCAAAATGGTTGACGAAGTCATCTGCAGAGAGGGTCAAAACTGGGCGGAGGATCTGGAGGGAGGAGAAGGTGGCAAAGAGCTTCCTAGGGTTAGGACAGAAGCTCAATTTAGCGTGGAGAAAGTGGCTTTAACAGCAGAGACAGAGGAGGAAAATGTAGAGAGGAGGGAGTAAAGGATGCCAGGTCCGCAGGGAAGATTTAGATGCACTCCATTGTAAAGTGACTGTTCCACTGGATGTCATGTGAGCACCAATGAGTCATCGGCCACGGAGCGGGAGGGAGGACTTAAATGCCGGCCTGGAGGATAGGGGACATAGAGAGTCAACAACTGAGACCTAAACTGAACAAGTTCCAAAGACATGTGACTAACAGAAATGGAATAATGTGACCCTGAACAAAGGGGGGGGGTCAAAATCAAAAGTAACAGTCAGTATCTGGTGTGGCCACCAGCTGCATGAAGTACTGCAGTGCATCTCCTCCTCATGGACTGCACCAGATTTGCCAGTTCTTGCTGTGAGATGTTACCCCACTATTCCACCAATACACCTGCAAATTCCCAGACATTTCTGGGGGAATGGCCCTAGCCCTCACCCTCCGATCCAACAGGTCCTAGACGTGCTCAATGGGATTGAGATCCGGGCTCTTCGCTGGCCATGGCAGAACACTGACATTCCTGTCTTGCAGGAAATCACACACAGAACGAGCAGTATGGCTGGTGGCATTGTCATGTCGGAGGGTCATGTCAGGATGAGCCTGCAGGAAGGGTACCACATGAGGGAGGAGGATGTCTTCCCTGTAACGCACAGCGTTGAGATTGCCTGCAATGACAAGCTCAGTCCGATGATACTGTGACAAACCATAACGGACCATAACGGACCCTCCACCTCCAAAACGACCCCGCTCCAGAGTACAGGCCTCGGTGTAACGCTCATTCCTTCAATGATAAACGTGAATCCGACCATCACCCCTGGTGAGACAAAACCGTGACCCGTCAGTGAAGAGCACTTTTTGCCAGTCCTGTCTTGTCCAGTGATGGTGGGATGTGCCCATAGGCGATGTTGTTGCCGGTGATGTCTGGTGAGGACCTGCCTTACAACAGGCCTACAAGCCCTCAATCCAGCCTCTCTCAGCCTATTGTGGACAGTCTGAGCACTGATGGAGGGATTGTGTATTCCTGGTGTAACTCGGGCAGTTGTTGTTGCCATCCTGTACCTGTCCAGCAGATGTGATGTTCGGATGTACTGATCCTGTGCAGGTGTTGTTACATGTGGTCTGCCACTGCTAGGACGATCAGCTGTCTGTTCTGTCTCCCTGTAGCGCTGTCTTAGGCATCTCACAATTTACTGCATTGGCCACATCTGCAGTCCTCATGCCTCCTTGCAGCATGCCTATGACCCTGGGCATCCTTCTTTTGGTGTTTTTCAGAGTCAGTAGAAAGGCTTTTTTAGTGTCCTAAGTTTTCATAATTGTGACCTTAATTGCCTACCGTCTGTAAGCGGTTAGTGTCTTAATGACCTTTCCACAGGTGCATGTTCATGAATTGTTTATGGTTCATTGAACAGCATGGGAAACAGTGTTTAAACCCTTTACAAAGTAGATCTGTGAAGTAATTTGGATTTTTACGAATTATCTTTGAACGGCAGGGTCCTGAAAACGGGACGTTTCTTTCTTTGCTGAGTTTATGTGCAAAAGTACTATCTCACAACTCAATGAAACCTTCAGTCTTGTGCAGACATTTAGAAACAAAACATGCCAATTTGGAAAAACAAGCCAAGGGGAGTATTTTGAGCGAGAATTACGACGACTTTCGAGTAATAATATATCATATATAAAAGCAACAGATACCATTTAAGAAGGGACTAGAAGCGTCTCATATGGTGAGCTAGCGAGTGGCTAGGACAGGCAACCTCCATACTATTGTGGAGGACTTCATTCTTCCTGCTGCCGGTGATATGGCTGGGACAATGCTGGGGGGAAAAGGCCCAAAAAAGCTATACCGACAATACCTTCATCAAACAACACTGTTTCACGACGCATCAGTGACATGACAGGAGATAAAACAATTACTGCTTCGCATACAAGCCAGTGAATTCAAAGCGTTACAGCTGGATGAGTCAACAGACGTGGCGGACCTGGCACAGCTCCTGCTATATGTCTGTTACAGCTGGATGAGTCAACAGACGTGGCGGACCTGGCACAGCTCCTGGTATATGTCTGTTACAGCTGGATGAGTCAACAGACGTGGCGGACCTGGCACAGCTCCTGGTATATGTCTGTTACAGCTGGATGAGTCAACAGACGTGGCGGACCTGGCACAGCTCCTGGTAAATGTCTGTTACAGCTGGATGAGTCAAGACAGGCACAGCTCCTGGTAAATGACTGGATGAGTCCTGGCACCTGGCACAGCTCCTGCTATATGTCTGTTACAGCTGGATGAGTCAACAGACGTGGCGGACCTGGCACAGCTCCTGGTATATGTCTGTTACAGCTGGATGAGTCAACAGACGTGGCGGACCTGGCACAGCTCCTGGTATATGTCTGTTACAGCTGGATGAGTCAACAGACGTGGCGGACCTGGCACAGCTCCTGGTATATGTCTGTTACAGCTGGATGAGTCAACAGACGTGGCGGACCTGGCACAGCTCCTGGTATATGTCCGTTACGTTTATGGGGGGGATTAAGGAAGACATCCTTTTCTGCAAACCACTGGAAAACAGGACAACAGGAGACAGCTTTGTGACATCATCTTGGTGGTCTGGATGTGTTTGTATCTGTACTGAGGGTGCAAACGCCATGACAGGGAGACATAGTGGAGTGGTAACACGCGGGCAAGCAGTTGCTCCCGACGCCACTTGGGTACACTGCATCATCCACCGAGAGGTTCTTGCTGCCAAGGGAATGCCTGACAGCTTGAAAGACGTTTTGGACACTACAATGAAAATGTTAAAGCAAGGCCCCTGAACTCTCATGTATTTTCTGCACTATGCAATGATATGGGCAGTGACCATGTAACTCTTTTACAACATACAGAAATGCGCTGGTTATCAAGGGGCAAAGTAGTGACACATTTTTTAAAATCGAGAGACGAGCTTAAAGTTTTCTTAACTGACCATAATTTTCACTTGTCTGACCGCTTGCATGATGACGAGTTTTTCAAACGACTGGCCTATCTGGGTGATGTTTTTTCTCGCCTGAATGATCTTAATCTAGAATTACAGGGACTCTCCGCAACTATAATCAATGTGTGGGACAGAATTGAGGCTATGATTAATAAGTGGGAGCTCTTCTCGCTCTGCATAAAGGACAACACACAGGTTGTTCCATCTTTGTATGATTTTTTGTGTGCAAATGAACTCAAGCCTACGGATGATGTCAAATGTGATATAGCGAAGCACCTGAGTGAGTTTGGTGCGCAATTACGCAGGTACTTTCCAGAAACGGATGACATAAACAACTGGATTCGTTATCCCTTTCATGCCCTGCCTCCAGTCCACTTACTGATATCTGAACAAGAGAGCCTCATTGAAATTGCAACAAGCGGTTCTGTGAAAATG
The DNA here is from genome assembly GCF_021184085.1 of Oncorhynchus gorbuscha. Classification (NCBI taxonomy): domain Eukaryota; kingdom Metazoa; phylum Chordata; class Actinopteri; order Salmoniformes; family Salmonidae; genus Oncorhynchus; species Oncorhynchus gorbuscha. The sequence goes on from NC_060189.1 coordinate 14,385,324, forward strand.
TTATTTAATCAGAAGTCAATGCTAGATTTCTGGATTGGGCTGCGGTCAGAGTATCCTGCCTTGGTAAATCACACTGTTAAGACACTGATGCTCTTTGCAACCACATACCTATGTGAGAGTCGATTCTCAGCCCTCACTAGCATGAAAACTAAATACAGGCACAGAATGTGTGTGGAAAATGATTTAAGACTGAGACTCTCCAATACAACCCAACATTAGAGTTATGTGCATCCTATCAAGCACATCCTTATCATTAACCTGTGGTGAGTTATTCACCATTTTCAATGAGCAAATAAGGTTTTATATGTAAGATGGTTAAATAAAGAGCAAAGTTATTCATTATTATTATATTATTATTTGTGCCTTCGTCCTATAAGAGCTCTTTGTCACTTCCCACGAGCCGTGTTGTGACGAACTCACTCTCATTCTTATGTTTTAATAAAGGTATTGTATAGTGTGTGTGTGGCAGGCTTACAATGATGGCAAAAAAACATTTGAGAGTCCGTTGACCTTGGTGCTAGAGGGGGTACACAGCTGGAGGTTGAATGTATGAAGGGGTACGGGACTAGAGAAATTTTGGGAGCACTGCCATAGAACACACACAAAACGATACCTCGGCCCAAACATCAGCACCACAGGTAACTTCCACAACACTGTGAACAATCTGAGAGACAAGGCAAGAAGGGCATTCTATGCCATCAACAGGAACATAAATTTCAACATACCAATTAGGATCTGGCTAAAAATACTGGAATCAGTCATAGAGCCCATTGCCCTTTATGGTTGTGAGGTCTGGTGTCTGCTCACAAACCAAGAAATCACTAAATGGGAGACCAAATTGAGACTCTGCATGCAGAATTCTGCAAAAATATCCTCTGTGTATTATGTAAAACACCAAATAATGCATGCAGAGCAGAATTAGGCCGATGCCCGCTAATTATCAAAATCCAAAAAAGAGACTTTAAATTCTACAACCACCAAAAATGAAGTGATTTTCCCAAAGCTTTCATAACACAGCTATCACCTACAGTGAGATAAACTGGAGAGAATCCCCCTAAGCAAGCTGGTCCTGGTGCTCTGTTCACGAACACTAACAGACCCCACAGAGCCCCAGGACAGCAACACAATTAGACCCAACCAAATCATGAGAAAACAAAAAGATAATTACTTGACACATTGGAAAGAATCAACAAAAAAAAACAGAGAAAACTAGAATGCTATTTGGCCCTCAACAATGGGTACACAGTAGCAGAATATCTGACCGCTGTGACTAACTTAGCTAGCAAATGCAGCTAGCTAGTTTAGCCTACTCAAACACCCAGCTGGAACAGAGAGGGATGCTATGTTATCTAGCTGGAACTCTTCCAAGTCAAGGTAAGCTTTTGGTTTTATTAATTTATTGCCACCGGGGTCCCACCGGTGTAACTGCTAAACTGCTTTCTGACTGTACACTGTACTGCATGATTGTAGCATTAGTTCTAGATGACCATGATGTGATAATGATGTTGGCTGTGTGTAGTTTTTAGCCGTCATGATATGAAGGTTTGGCTTGGAAAGGATTTTTCACCTGGTCACAGACCTGATGTGTTGTGCACTGAAGTCCACAAGTGAAGGGAAAGGTTGAGAGGAGGAGAGCATGTAGATAGTTGTGAGAATAAATTATATATTCAACCAGCAAAGTGATCATGCTCTTTTTATGTGGCTGCTGTGAGAATAAACTGTTTGCGTGTGATCAGGGGTGTATTCATTCTGCCGATTCTGTTGAAAAACTTTTCTTAAATGGAAGCAAACGGATCGAAACAGGGATAAACATGCCTGAATTTGTCTAATAGAAACTCGAATTTGCAACTGTTGGACTAATGATTACACCCAACATCAGCTAGATGAGTGTGTAAGGTGATTACACAAATGATTTAGGACAGCGATGAGCTTTACGGTCAGCACAAATATAAAACACATAAAGTGAAATAAATAACCAAAACACTTTACAGATTGTACGTTATCCAAGACTAGTAGCTAATACTGCAGCTATATATTAATTGGAAAACATTTTTCTCTGTTTACTGAATAATGCTCCTTGTTCATATATCTCTTTCAACGAGCACAAAGAAGTGCTGATGTCTCATCTGGGCGTGTGTGTCTGTTTGTGTGTGTTCTTAGAGCAGGCGCTCGAGACCGGATGCTTCTCTTCTGCACCAATACACTGATCTCAGACCTGCTGAGACGCTCCTGTGTGTTTCGAAGATGTATGTTTGTTCATGTAAAAGAGGCAGAGAGTAAGGAAAAGGGAGAGTAAAAAGAGGAGGAGGAGGAGAGAGAGGAAGAAAGATAATTAGATAGAGGGGGTGGTTCAGCCTTACCCTCCGCATGCAGCCGCCTGGAACTTATTACACGCTGATAAACACTCGTCATTCTGGATAAGACTAGCTCCATTTCCTGTCACACCTCCTCTCCTCCTCCCCGTCTCCCCTCATCTCCTCTCCTCCTCCCTCCCATCTCCCTCATTGCTCTAATTCCTGTTATGTTCCCCTCAGGGGTGAGGAGGGGAGGAGAGAGGGGAAGAGCGTAAGAGGCAGAGAAACTGAAGTGGAGAGAGAGGGAGGAGAAAGGGTAGGTGGGTAGGAAAGGACAGAGAGGAGGTAGAGGAGAAATGGGAGGGAGAGAGAGGTCTCTGACTCTCCAGCTAGAGCAGGCTAGTTACCGGAGAGAGAGAGAGAGAGAGAGAGAGAGAGAGAGAGAGAGAGAGAGAGAGAGAGAGAGAGAGAGAGAGAGAGACACACACACACACACACACACAAATACATAAACAGTGTAAGCCTGTCCTGTTTCATCATATTACACTAATGGCATCCTTCTGTCTGCTGCCTTTTCACTGGTTATGCATTGAACACACACATGAACACATGAACGTACATTTGAAGTCGGAGGTTTACATACACCTTAGCCAAATACATTTCAACTAATCTTTTCCCAATTCCTGAAATTTAATTCCATTAAAAAATTCCCTGTCTTAGGTCAGTTAGGATCACCACTTTATTTTAAGAATGTGAAATGTCAGGATAATTGTCGAGAGAATGATTTATTTCAGCTTTTATTAATTTAATCACATTCCTAGTGGGCCAGAAATGTACATACACTCAATTAGTATTTGGTAGCATTGACTTTAAATTGTTTAATTTGGGTTAAACGTTGTGGTGGTGCCTTCCACAAGCTTCCCACAATAAGTTGGGTGAATTCTGGCCCATTCCTCCTGACAGGGCTGGTGTAATGGAGTCGGGTTTGTAGGTCTCCTTGCTCGCAAATGCTTTTTCAGTTCTGCCCACAAATGTTCTATAGGATTGAGGTCAGGGCTTTGTGATGGCCACTCCAATACCTTGACTTTGTTGTCCTTAAGCCATGTTGCCACAACTTTGGAAGTATGTTTGGGGTCATTGTTCATTTGGAAGACCCATTTGCGACCAAGCTTTAACTTTCTGACTGATGTCTTGAGATGTTGCTTCAATATATCCACATAATTTTCCTGCCTCATGATACCATATATTTTGTGAAGTTCACCAGTCCCTCCTGCAGCAAAGCACCTCCACAACATGATGCTGCCACCCCATGCTTCACAGTTGGGATGGGGTTCTTCTGCAAGCCTCCCCCTTTTTGCTCCAAACATAACGATGGTCATTATGGCCAAACCGTTCTATTTTTGTTTCATCAGACCAGAGGACATTTCTCCAAAAAGTACGATCTTTGTCCCAATGTGCAGTTGCAAACCGTAGTCTGGCTACAGCTTTATGGTGGTTTTGGAGCAGTGGCTTCTTCCTTGCTGAGCAGCCTTTCAGGTTATACAGGACTTTCGATACAGGACTCTTTTTACTGTGGATATATATACTTTTGTACCTGTGTAGATGCTGGAGGAAACAAGGTCCTTTGCTGTTGTTCTGGGATTGATTTGCACTTTTTGCACCAAAGTACATTCCTCTCTAGGAGACAGAACGTGTCTCCTTCCTGAGTGGCATGACTGCTGCGTGGCCCCATGGTGTTTATACATACTATTGTTTGTACAGATGAACGTGGTACCTTCAGGCGTTTGTAAATTGCTCCCAAGGATGAACCAGACTTGTGGAGGTCTTGGATGATTTCTTTAGATTTTCCCATGATGTCAAGCAAAGAGGCACAGAGTTTGAAGGTAGGCTTTGAAATACATCCACAGGTACACCTCCAATTGACTCAAATGATGTCAATTAACCTATCAGAAGCTTCTAAAGCCATTACATCATTTTCTGGAATTTTCCAAGCTGTTTAAAGGCACAGTCAACTTAGTGTGTGTAAACTTCTGACCCACTGGAATTGTGATACAGTGAAATAATCTGTCTGTAAACAATTGTTGGAGAAATTACTTGTGTCATGCACAAAGTAGATGTCCTAACTAACTTGCCAAAACTATAGTTTGTTAAACAAGAAATTTGTGGAGTGGTGGAAAAATGAGTTTTGATGACTCCAACCTAAGTGTATGTAAACTTCCGACTTAGGCAACACGAATATACACATACACATTTTAGTTGTTATTTATGTTGAGTGTTTGTCAACAGCTTGTTGGTCCCAGTATTTGACAGAGAGCAGTACAGAGCAGCTGTTCAGTTGAAAGACAGACTCTGTGTAGCTACAGTAAGGCTGCATCTGAAATGGTACCTAATGTCATGTTTTGTCATTGATTGTCATGTCTTGTCCCTGTGCTTCCCCTTCTGTTCGTTTCCCTCTGCTGGTCTTGTTGGGTTCTTTCCCTCTTTCTATCCCTCTCTCTCCCCCTCCCTCTCTCACTCTCCCGCTCTCTCTTCTCTCTATCGTTCCGTTCCTGCTCCCAGCTGTTCCTATTCCCCTAATCAATCATTTAGTCTTCCCACACCTGTTCCCGATCCTTTTCCCTGATTAGAGTCCCTATTTCTCTCCTTGTTTTCCGTTCCTGCCCTGTCGGATCCTTGTCTATATTCACCGTGCTGTGTCTATGTTTTGCCCTGTCGTGTCGTGTTTCCCTCAGATGCTGCGTGGTGAGCAGGTGTCTGAGTCTGCTAGGTTCAAGTGCCTTCCCGAGGCAACCTGCAGTTCTTGATCATGTCTCCAGTCTGTTCTCGTCTTTACGAGTAGTATTATGCCTTTTGTTTTGTTAAGTATCTTACTGGATTAAAAACTCTGTTTTCGCCAAGTCGCTTTTGGGTCCTCATTCACCCGCATGACAGAAGGATCCGACCAAGGAATGGACCCAGCGACTACAGACGTTCGTAACACTGCCGTCGAGATCCAAGGAGCCATGCTCGGCAGACACGAGCAGGAATTGTCTGCTGCTCGCCATGCCGTGGAGAACCTGGCCGCTCAGGTTTCCGACCTCTCTGGACAGTTCCAGAGTCTTCGTCTCGTGCCACCTGTTACTTCCTGGCCTGCCGAGCCTCCAGAACCTAGGGTTAATAACCCACCTTGCTACTCCGGGCAGCCCACTGAGTGCCGCTCCTTTCTCACCCAGTGTGAGATTGTGTTCTCTCTCCAACCCAACACATACTCTAGAGAGAGAGCTCGGGTTGCTTACGTCATTTCACTCCTTACTGGCCGGGCTCGAGAGTGGGGCACAGCTATCTGGGAGGCAAGGGCTGATTGCTCTAACAAATACCAGAACTTTAAAGAGGAGATGATTCGGGTTTTTGACCGTTCAGTTTTTGGTAGGGAGGCTTCTAGGGCCCTGGCTTCCCTATGCCAAGGTGATCGATCCATAACGGATTACTCTATTGAGTTTCGCACTCTTGCTGCCTCTAGTGAGTGGAACGAGCCGGCGCTGCTCGCTCGTTTTCTGGAGGGACTCCACGCAGTGGTTAAGGATGAGATTCTCTCCCGGGAGGTTCCTTCGGATGTGGACTCTTTGATTGCTCTCGCCATCCGCATAGAACGACGGGTAGATCTTCGTCACCGGGCTCGTGGAAGAGAGCTCGCATCAACGGTGTTTCCCTGCTCCGCATCGCAACCATCTCCCTCCTCTGGCTCAGAGACTGAGCCCATGCAGCTGGGAGGGATTCGCATCTCGACTAAGGAGAGGGAACGGAGGATCACCAACCGCCTGTGCCTCTATTGCGGATTTGATGGACATTTTGTCAATTCATGTCCAGTTAAAGGCCAGAGCTCATCAGTAAGCGGAGGGCTACTGGTGAGCGCTACTACTCAGGTCTCTTCATCTAGATCCTGTACTACTATGTCGGTCCATCTACGCTGGACCGGTTCGGGTGCTACATGCAGTGCCTTGATTGACTCTGGGGCTGAGGGTTGTTTCATGGACGAAGCATGGGCTCGGAAACATGACATTCCTTTCAGACAGTTAGACAAGCCTACGCCCATGTTTGCCTTAGATGGTAGTCATCTTCCCAGTATCAGATTTGAGACACTACCTTTAACTCTCACAGTATCTGGTAACCACAGTGAGACTATTTCTTTTTTGATTTTTCGTTCACCTTTTACACCTGTTGTTTTGGGTCATCCCTGGCTAGTATGTCATAATCCTTCTATTAATTGGTCTTGTAATTCTATCCTATCCTGGAACGTATCTTGTCATGTGAAGTGCTTAATGTCTGCCATCCCTCCCATTTCTTCTGTCCCCACTTCTCAGGAGGAACCTGGCGATTTGACAGGAGTGCCGGAGGAATATCATGATCTGCGCACGGTCTTCAGTCGGTCCCGAGCCAACTCCCTTCCTCCTCACCGGTCGTATGATTGTAGTATTGATCTCCTTCCGGGGACCACTCCTCCTCGGGGTAGACTATACTCTCTGTCGGCTCCCGAACGTAAGGCTCTCGAGGATTATTTATCTGTGTCTCTTGACGCCGGTACCATAGTGCCTTCTTCCTCTCCGGCCGGGGCGGGGTTCTTTTTGTTAAGAAGAAGGACGGTACTCTGCGCCCCTGCGTGGATTATCGAGGGCTGAATGACATAACGGTTAAGAATCGTTATCCGCTTCCCCTTATGTCATCAGCCTTCGAGATTCTGCAGGGAGCCAGGTGCTTTACTAAGTTGGACCTTCGTAACGCTTACCATCTCGTGCGCATCAGAGAGGGGGACGAGTGGAAAACGGCGTTTAACACTCCGTTAGGGCATTTTGAGTACCGGGTTCTGCCGTTTGGTCTCGCCAATGCGCCAGCTGTTTTTCAGGCATTAGTTAATGATGTTCTGAGAGACATGCTGAACATCTTTGTTTTTGTCTATCTTGACGATATCCTGATTTTTTCACCGTCACTCGAGATTCATGTTCAGCACGTTCGACGTGTTCTACAGCGCCTTTTAGAGAATTGTCTCTACGTAAAGGCTGAGAAGTGCTCTTTTCATGTCTCCTCCGTTACTTTTCTCGGTTCCGTTATTTCCGCTGAAGGCATTCAGATGGATTCTGCTAAGGTCCAAGCTGTCAGTGATTGGCCCGTTCCAAGGTCACGTGTCGAGTTGCAGCGCTTTTTAGGTTTCGCTAATTTCTATCGGCGTTTCATTCGTAATTTCGGTCAAGTTGCTGCCCCTCTCACAGCTCTTACTTCTGTCAAGACGTGTTTTAAGTGGTCCGGTTCCGCCCAGGGAGCTTTTGATCTTCTAAAAGAACGTTTTACGTCCGCTCCTATCCTCGTTACTCCTGACGTCACTAGACAATTCATTGTCGAGGTTGACGCTTCAGAGGTAGGCGTGGGAGCCATTCTATCCCAGCGCTTCCAGTCTGACGATAAGGTTCATCCTTGCGCTTATTTTTCTCATCGCCTGTCGCCATCTGAGCGCAACTATGATGTGGGTAACCGTGAACTGCTCGCCATCCGCTTAGCCCTAGGCGAATGGCGACAGTGGTTGGAGGGGCGGCCGTTCCTTTTGTCGTTTGGACAGACCATAAGAACCTTGAGTACATCCGTTCTGCCAAACGACTTAATGCCCGTCAAGCTCGTTGGGCGTTGTTTTTCGCTCGTTTCGAGTTTGTGATTTCTTACCGTCCGGGTAGCAAGAACACCAAGCCTGATGCCTTATCCCGTCTGTTTAGTTCTTCTGTGGCTTCTACTGATCCCGAGGGGATTCTTCCTTATGGGCGTGTTGTCGGGTTGACAGTCTGGGGAATTGAAAGACAGGTTAAGCAAGCACTCACGCACACTGCGTCGCCGCGCTTTGTCCTAGTAACCTCCTTTTCGTTCCTGTTTCCACTCGTCTGGCTGTTCTTCAGTGGGCTCACTGCCAAGTTAGCTGGTCATCCCGGTGTTCGAGGCACTCTTGCGTCTATTCGCCAGCGCTTTTGGTGGCCGACTCAGGAGCGTGACACGCGCCGTTTCGTGGCTGCTTGTTCGGACTGCGCGCAGACTAAGTCGGGTAACTCTCCTCCTGCCGGTCGTCTCAGACCGCTCCCATTCCTTCTCGACCATGGTCTCACATCGCCCTAGACTTCATTACCGGTCTGCCTTTGTCTGCGGGGAAGACTGTGATTCTTACGGTTGTCGATAGGTTCTCTAAGGCGGCACATTTCATTCCCCTCGCTAAACTTCCTTCCGCTAAGGAGACGGCACAAATCATTATCGAGAATGTGTTCAGAATTCATGGCCTCCCGTTAGACGCCGTTTCAGACAGAGGCCCGCAATTCACGTCACAGTTTTGGAGGGAGTTCTGTCGTTTGATTGGTGCGTCCGTCAGTCTCTCTTCCGGGTTTCATCCCCAGTCTAACGGTCAAGCAGAGAGGGCCAATCAGACGATTGGTCGCATACTACGCAGCCTTTCTTTCAGAAACCCTGCGTCTTGGGCAGAACAGCTCCCCTGGGCAGAATACGCTCACAACTCGCTTCCTTCGTCTGCTACCGGGTTATCTCCGTTTCAGAGTAGTCTGGGTTACCAGCCTCCTCTATTCTCTTCCCAGCTTGCAGAGTCCAGCGTTCCCTCCGCTCAAGCGTTTGTCCAACGTTGTGAGCGCACCTGGAGGAGGGTGAGGTCTGCACTTTGCCGTTACAGGGCACAGACTGTGAGAGCCGCCAATAAACGCAGGATTAAGAGTCCAAGGTATTGTTGCGGCCAGAGAGTGTGGCTTTCCACTCGCAACCTTCCTCTTACGACAGCTTCTCGTAAGTTGACTCCGCGGTTCATTGGTCCGTTCCGTGTCTCCCAGGTCGTCAATCCTGTCGCTGTGCGACTGCTTCTTCCGCGACATCTTCGTCGCGTCCATCCTGTCTTCCATGTCTCCTGTGTCAAGCCCTTTCTTCGCACCCCGTTCGTCTTCCCTCCCCCTCCCGTCCTTGTCGAGAGCGCACCTATTTACAAGGTACATAAGATCATGGACATGCGTTCTCGGGGACGGGGTCACCAATACTTAGTGGATTGGGAGGGTTACGGTCCTGAGGAGAGGAGTTGGGTTCCGTCTCGGGACGTGCTGGACCGTTCACTCATTGATGATTTCCTCCGTTGCCGCCAGGATTCCTCCTCGAGTGCGCCAGGAGGCGCTCGGTGAGTGGGGGGGTACTGTCATGTTTTGTCATTGATTGTCATGTCTTGTCCCTGTGCTTCCCCTTCTGTTCGTTTCCCTCTGCTGGTCTTGTTGGGTTCTTTCCCTCTTTCTATCCCTCTCTCTCCCCTCCCTCTCTCACTCTCCCGCTCTCTCTTCTCTCTATCGTTCCGTTCCTGCTCCCAGCTGTTCCTATTCCCCTAATCAATCATTTAGTCTTCCCACACCTGTTCCCGATCCTTTTCCCTGATTAGAGTCCCTATTTCTCTCCTTGTTTTCCGTTCCTGCCCTGTCGGATCCTTGTCTATATTCACCGTGCTGTGTCTATGTTTTGCCCTGTCGTGTCGTGTTTCCCTCAGATGCTGCGTGGTGAGCAGGTGTCTGAGTCTGCTAGGTTCAAGTGCCTTCCCGAGGCAACCTGCAGTTCTTGATCATGTCTCCAGTCTGTTCTCGTCTTTACGAGTAGTATTATGCCTTTTGTTTTGTTAAGTATCTTACTGGATTAAAAACTCTGTTTTCGCCAAGTCGCTTTTGGGTCCTCATTCACCCGCATGACACCTAACCCCTATAGGGCGCTGGTCAAAAGTAGTGCACTATATGGGGAATAGGGTGGCATTTGGGTTGCAACCTAAGTCTGTATGAGTGTAACAAATGGGAAGAAGAAACGTCATTCATTATTCAAAAGTGTTTTTGTTAGTTTGTGTTCTCGCACTCACTCTCTCTTTTGCTCTCTTTCTCTCCTCAACCTCTCTCTCTCTTGCTCTCTCTCTCTCTACAACATCTCTCCCTCTCTCTCCCTACAACCTCTCTCTCTCTCTCTCCCTACAACCTCTCTCTCCCTCTCTCTACAACCTCTCTCTCTCCCTCTACAACCTCTCTCTCTCTCTCTCTCTCTCTCTCTCTCTCTCGCTCCCTCTCTAAAACCTCTCTCTCTCTCTCAATTCAATTCAATTCAATTCAAGGGCTTTATTGGCATGGGAAACATGTGTTAACATTGCCAAAGCAAGTGAGGTAGATAATATATAAAGTGAATATATAAAGTGAAATAAACAATACAAAATTAACAGTAAACATTACACATACAGAAGTTTCAAAACAATAAAGACATTACAAATGTCATATTATATATATATATATATATATATATACAGTGTTTTAACAATGTACAAATGGTAAAGGACACAAGATAAAATAAATAAGCATAAATATGGGTTGTATTTACAATGGTGTTTGTTCTTCACTGGTTGCTCTTTTCTCGTGGCAACAGGTCACAAATCTTGCTGCTGTGATGGCACACTGGAATTTCACCCAGTAGATATGAGAGTTTATCAAAATTGGATTTGTTTTCGAATTCTTTGTGGATCTGTGTAATCTGAGGGAAATATGTCTCTCTAATATGGTCATACATTGGGCAGGAGGTTAAGAAGTGCAGCTCAGTTTCCACCTCATTTTGTGGGCAGTGTGCACATAGCCGATCTTCTCTTGAGAGCCATGTCTGCCTACGGCGGCCTTTCTCATTAACAAGGCTATGCTCACTGAGTCTGTACATAGTCAAAGCTTTCCTTAATTTTGGGTCAGTCACAGTGGTCAGGTATTCTGACGCTGTGTACTCTCTGTGTAGGGCCAAATAGCATTCTAGTTTGCGCTGTTTTTTTGTTAATTCTTTCCAATGTGTCAAGTAATTATCTTTTTGTTTTCTCGGGATTTGGTTGGGTCTAATTATGCTGCTGTCCTGGGGCTCTGTAGGGTGTGTTTGTGTTTGTGAATAGAGCCCCAGGACCAGCTTGCTTAGGGGACTCTTCTCCAGGTTCATCTCTCTGTAGGTGATGGCTTTGTTGTGGAAGGTTTGGGAATCGCTTCCTTTTAAGTGGTTATAGAATTTAACGTCTCTTTTCTGGATTTTGATAATTAGTGGGTATCGGCCTAATTCTGCTCTGCATGCATTATATGGTGTTCTACGTTATACACGGAGGATATTTTTGCAGAATTCTGCGTGCAGAGTCTCAATTTGGTGTTTGTCCCATTTTGTGAAGTCTTGGTTGATGAGCGGAGCCTAGACCTCACAACCATAAAGGGCAATGGGTTCTATAACTGATTTAAGTATTTTTAGCCAAATCCTAATTGGTATGTTGAAATTTATGTTCCTTTTGATGGCATAGAAGGCCCTTCTTGCCTTGTCTCTCAGATCGTTCACAGCTTTGTCGAAGTTAGCATCTGCTAAATGGCATATATTATTATTATATTATTATTATTATTATTATTATTACCTGTGGCGCTGATGTTTAGGCCAAGGTATGTATAGTTTTTTGTGTGCTCTAGGGCAACAGTGTCTAGATGGAATTTGTATTTGTGGTCCTGGTGACTGGACCTTTTTTGGAACACCATTATTTTGGTCTTACTGAGATTTACTGTTAGGGCCCAGGTCTGACAGAATCTGTGCATAAGATCTAGATGCTGCTGTAGGCCCTCCTTGGTTGGTGACAGAAGCACCAGATCATCAGCAAACAGCAGACATTTGACTTCGGATTCTAGTAGGGTGAGGCCAGGTGCTGCAGACTTTTCTAGTGCCCGCGCCAATTCGTTGATATATATGTTGAAGAGGGTGGGGCTTAAGCTGCATCCCTGCCTCACCCCACGACCATGTGTGAAGAAATGTGTGTGTTTTTTGCCAATTTTAACCGCACACTTGTTGTATGTGTACATGGATTTTATAATGTTGTATGTTTTACCCCCAACACCACTTTCCATCAGTTTGTATAGCAGACCCTCATGCCAAATTGAGTCGAAGGCTTTTTTGAAAACAACAAAGCATGAGAAGACTTTGCCTTTGTTTTGGTTTGTTTGGTTGTCAATTAGGGTGTGCAGGGTGAATACATGGTCTGTTGTACGGTAATTTGGTAAAAAGCCAATTTGACATTTGCTCATTACATTGTTTTCATTGAGGAAATGTACGAGTCTGCTGTTAATGATAATGCAGAGGATTTCCCCAAGGTTACTGTTGACGCATATTCCACAGTAGTTATTGGGGTCAAATTTGTCTCCACTTTTGTGGATTGGGCTGATCAGTCCTTGGTTCCAAATATTGGGGAAGATGCCAGAGCTAAGGATGATGTTAAAGAGTTTTAGTATAGCCAATTGGAATTTGTTGTCTGTATATTTGATCATTTCATTGAGGATACCATCAACACCACAGGCCTTTTTAGGTTGTCCTGTAACTCATTCAATGTAATTGGAGAATCCAGTGTGTTCTGGTAGTCTTTAATAGTTGATTCTAAGATCTGCATTTGATCATATATATGTTTTTGCTCTTTATTCTTTGTTATAGAGCCAAAAAGATTGGAGAAGTGGTTTACCCATACATCTCCATTTTGGATAGATAATTCTTTGTGTTTAGAGTCCTCTCTCTCTCTCTCGCTCTCTCGCTCTCTCGCTCTCAAGCTGCTTTATTGCTATGAAAAACATTGTCAATATTGCCAAAGAAACATTGTATACATTATAATAAAATCATGAATAATAATATAACGTGGTAGTAAATAAAAATACTAATAAATAACAGCAATAAAATGGTAACCGTCAATAGTACAAATGTTATAAATATTAGGGACGATAAAAGTCTAAACATGGAAAATTAACATGCTACTTTTATTACTAATATACTAACAAATTTCACCTTTAAATTAACCAGGTAGGCTAGTTGAGAACAAATTCTAATTTGCAACTGCGACCTGGCAAAAATAAAGCAAAGCAGTGTGACACAGAGTTAAACATGGAATAAACAAGCGTACAGTCAATAACACAATGGACAAAGTCTATATACAGTGTGTGCAAATGGCGTGAGGAGGTAAGGCAATAAATAGGCCATAGTAGCGAAGTAATTACAATTTAGCAGATTAATACTGGAGTGATAGATGAGCAGATGATGATGAGCAGATGATGGTGTGTAAGTAGTGATACTGGTGTGCAAAAGAGCAGCAAAGTAAATAAAAACAATATGGGGATGAGGTAGGTAGATTGGGTGGGCTATTTACAGATGGACTATGTACAGCTGCAGCAATCGGTTAGCTGCTCAGATAGCTGATGTTTAAAGTTTGTGAGGGAAATAGAAGTCTCCAGCTTCAGCAATTTTTGCAATTCGTTCCAGTCACTGGCAGCAGAGAACTGGAAGGAAAGGCGGCCAAAGGAGGTGTTGGCTTTGGGGATGACCAGTGAGATGTACCTACTGGAGTGCGTGCTACGGGTGGGTGTTGTTATCGTGACCAGTGAGCTGAGATAAGGCGGAGCTTTACCTTTAGACTTATAGATGACCTGGAGCCAGTGGGTAAGCCAGAGCTTACAGGTCACAGTAGTAGGTGGTATAAGGGGCTTTGGTATCAAATCGGATGGCACTGTGATAGACTGCATCCAGTTTGCTGAGTAGAGTATTGGAAGCTATTTTGTAGATGACATCGCCGAAGTCAAGGATCCATAGTCAGTTTTACTAGGGTATGTGTGGCGGCGTGAGTGAAGGAGGCTTTGTTGCGAAATAGAAAGCCGATTTTATTTTGGATTGGAGATGATATGAGTCTTGAAGGAGAGTTTACAGTCTAGCCAGACAACTAGGTATTTGTAGTTGTCCACATATTCTAGGTCAGAACCGTCTAGGGTGGTGATGCTAGTCAGGCGGACGGGTGCGGGCAGGAAATGGTTGAAAAGCATGCATTTGGTTTTACTAGCGTTTAAGAGCAGTTGGAGGCCATAGAAGGAGTGTCGTATGGCATTAAAGCTCGTCTGGAGGTTAGTTAACACAGTGTCCAAGGAAGGTCTAGATGTATACAGAATGGTGTCGTCTGCGTAGAGGTGGATCAGGGAATCACCCGCAGCAAGAGCGACATCGTTGATATATACAGACAAAAGAGTCGGCCCGAGAATTGAACCCTGTGGCACCCCCATAGAGACTGCCAGAGGTCCGGTCAACATGCCCTCCGATTTGACACACTGAACTCTATCTGAGAAGGAGTTGGTTAACCAAGCGAGGCAGTCATTTGAGAAACCAAGGCTTTTGAGTCTGCTGATAAGAATACGGTGATTGACAGAGTCGAAAGCTTTAGCCAGGACGATGAAGGCGGCTGTACCGTACTGTCTTTTATCGATGGCGGTTATGATATTGTTTAGTACTTGTCTCTCTCTCTGTCTCTTTCTCTCTAGCTCTCTCCTGTCATTTTTTTCTCTGTCTCTAACCATCACTCTGTGTATAGATGAGGTGCGGCTTTGTTTGGCCTTGTAGGAGAAATGAATGGGTCTTGGATACATAGCAAACACACACACACACAGGTTAGGGGTAGTGTGTGTGTGTTTGCTATGTATCCAAGACCCATTCATTTCTCCTACAAGGCCAAACAAAGCCGCACCTCATCCATACACAGAGTGATGGTAGTGTGTGTGTGTGTTGCACTGGATGGACATGCTCTATACACCTCTTCCTGGGGGCAAAGACCTCATAAATGCTTGAGAGAGAGTGTGAGTGTTTACATTTTGTCTATTGACTGAAGGGGTAACTCCTGAACAGGTAATCAAATGCTTACCTGGACTATTTGCATTGTGTGCTCCCCTCTTCTACGCTGCTGCTACTGTCTGTTTATCTTATATGCATAGTCACTTTAACTATACATTCATGTACATACTACCTCAATGGCCTGACCAACCAGTGCTCCCGCACATTGGCAAACCAGGCTGTCTGCATTGTGTCCCAACACCCGCCAACCTCTCTTTTTACGCTTCTGCTACTATCTGTTCATCATATATGCCTAGTCACTTTAACCATATCTACATGTACATACTACCTCAATCAGCCTGACCAACCAGTGCCTGTATATAGCCTCGCTACTGTATATAGCTTCGCTACTGTATATAGCCTCGCTACTGTATATAGCCTCGCTACTGTATATAGCTTCGCTACTGTATATAGCCTCGCTACTGTATATAGCCTCGCTACTGTATATAGCTTCGCTACTGTATATAGCCTCGCCACTCTATATAGCTACTGTATATAGCCTCGCTACTGTATATAGCTTCGGTACTGTATATAGCCTCGCTTGTATATAGCCTCGCTACTGTTTATAGCCTCGCTACTGTATACAGCCTCGCTACTGTATATAGCCTCGATACTCTATATAGCCTCGCTACTGTATATCGCCTCGCCACTCTATATAGCCTCGCCACTCTATATAGCCTCGCCACTGTATATAGCCTCGCTACTGTATATAGCCTCGCTACTGTATATAGCCTCGCTACTGTATATAGCCTCGCTACTGTATATAGCCTCGCTACTGTATATAGCCTCGCTACTGTATATAGCCTCGCTACTGTATATAGCCTCGCCACTCTATATAGCCTCGCCACTGTATATAGCCTCGCTACTGTATATAGCCTCGCTACTGTATATAGCCTCGCTACTGTATATAGCCTCGCTACTGTATACAGCCTCGCTACTGTATATAGCCTCGATACTCTATATAGCCTCGCTACTGTATATCGCCTCGCCATTCTATATAGCCTCGCCACTCTATATAGCCTCGCCACTGTATATAGCCTCGCTACTGTATATAGCCTCGCTACTGTATATAGCCTCGCTACTGTATATAGCCTCGCTACTGTATATAGCTGCTACTATAGCCTACTGTATATAGCTACTGTATATAGCCTCGCTACTGTATATAGCCTCGCTACTGTATATAGCCTCGCTACTGTATATAGCTTCGCTACTGTATATAGCTTCGCTACTGTATATAGCCTCGCTACTGTATACAGCCTCGCTACTGTATATAGCCTCGATAATCTATATAGCCTCGCTACTGTATACAGCCTCGCTACTGTATACAGCCTCGATACTCTATATAGCCTCGCTACTCTATACAGCCTCGCTACTGTATACAGCCTCGCTACTCTATATAGACTCGCTACTCTATATAGCCTCGCTACTGTATATAGCCGCTGCTACTGTATATAGCCTCGCTACTCTATATAGCCTCGCTACTCTATATAGCCTCGCTACTCTATATAGCCTCGCTACTCTATATAGCCTCGCTACTGTATATAGCCTCACTACTCTATATAGCCTCGCTACTGTATATAGCCTCACTACTCTATATAGCCTCGCTACTCTATATAGCCTCGCTACTCTATATAGCCTCGCTACTATATATAGCCTCGCTACTGTATATAGCCTCTACTGTATATAGCCTCGCTACTGTATATAGCCTTGCCACTGTATATAGCCTCGCTACTGTATATAGCCTCTACTGTATATAGCCTCGCTACTCTATATAGCCTCTACTGTATATAGCCTCTACTGTATATAGCCTCGCTACTGTATATAGCCTCTACTGTATATAGCCTCGCCACTGTATATAGCCTCGCTACTGTATATAGCCTCGCTACTGTATATAGCCTCGCTACTCTATATAGCCTCGCTACTGTATATAGCCGCTACTGTATATAGCCTCGCTACTGTATATAGCCTCGCTACTGTATATAGCCTCGCTACTGTATATAGCCTCGCTACTGTATATAGCCTCGCCACTGTATATAGCCTCGCCACTCTATATAGCCTCGCTACTGTATATAGCCTCTACTGTATATAGCCTCGCTACTGTATATAGCCTCGCTACTGTATATAGCCTCGCTACTGTATATAGCCTCGCTACTGTATATAGCTATATAGCCTCGCTACTGTATATAGCCTCGCTACTCTATATATAGCCTCGCTACTACTGTATATAGCCTCTACTGTATATAGCCTCGCTACTGTATATAGCCTCGCTACTGTATATAGCCTCGCTACTGTATATAGCCTCGCTACTGTATATAGCCTCGCTACTGTATATAGCCTCGCTACTGTATATAGCCTCGCTACTGTATATAGCCTCGCTACTGTATATAGCCTCGCTACTGTATATAGCCTCGCTACTGTATATAGCCTCGCTACTGTATATAGCCTCGCTACTGTATATAGCCTCGCTACTGTATATAGCCTCTACTGTATATAGCCTCGCTACTCTATATAGCCTCGCTACTGTATATAGCCTCGCTACTGTATATAGCCTCTACTGTATATAGCCTCGCTACTGTATATAGCCTCTACTGTATATAGCCTCGCTACTGTATATAGCCTCGCTACTGTATATAGCCTCTACTGTATATAGCCTCGCTACTGTATATAGCCTCGCTACTGTATATAGCCTCTACTGTATATAGCCTCGCTATTGTATATAGCCTCTACTGTATATAGCCTCGCTACTCTATATAGCCTCGCTACTGTATATAGCCTCTACTGTATATAGGCTCGCTACTGTATATAGCCTCGCTACTGTATATAGCCTCTACTGTATATAGCCTCGCTACTGTATATAGCCTCACTACTGTATATAGCCTCTCTACTGTATATAGCCTCGCTACTGTATATAGCCTCTACTGTATATAGCCTCTACTGTATATAGCCTCGCTACTCTATATAGCCTCGCTACTGTATATAGCCTCTACTGTATATAGCCTCGCTACTCTATATAGCCTCGCTACTGTATATAGCCGCTACTGTATATAGCCTCGCTACTGTATATAGCCTCTACTGTATATAGCCTCGCTACTGTATATAGCCTCGCTACTGTATATAGCCTCGCTACTGTATATAGCCTCTACTGTATATAGCCTCGCTACTCTATATAGCCTCGCTACTGTATATAGCCTCTACTGTATATAGCCTCGCTACTGTATATAGCCTCTACTGTATATAGCCTCGCTACTGTATATAGCCTCGCTACTGTATATAGCCTCGCTACTGTATATAGCCTCGCTACTCTATATAGCCTCGCTACTGTATATAGCCTCGCTACTGTATATAGCCTCGCTACTGTATATAGCCTCTACTGTATATAGCCTCGCTACTGTATATAGCCTCTACTGTATATAGCCTCGCTACTGTATATAGCCTCGCTACTCTATATAGCCTCGCTACTGTATATAGCCGCTACTGTATATAGCCTCGCTACTGTATATAGCCTCTACTGTATATAGCCTCGCTACTGTATATAGCCTCGCTACTGTATATAGCCTCGCTACTGTATATAGCCTCTACTGTATATAGCCTCGCTACTCTATATAGCCTCGCTACTGTATATAGCCTCTACTGTATATAGCCTCGCTACTGTATATAGCCTCTACTGTATATAGCCTCGCTACTGTATATAGCCTCGCTACTGTATATAGCCTCTACTGTATATAGCCTCGCTACTGTATATAGCCTCGCTACTCTATATAGCCTCGCTACTCTATATAGCCTCGCTACTGTATATAGCCTCTACTGTATATAGCCTCGCTACTGTATATAGCCTCTACTGTATATAGCCTCGCTACTGTATATAGCCTCTACTGTATATAGCCTCGCTACTGTATATAGCCTCTACTGTATATAACCTCGCTACTTTTTATTTTTACTCGTCTTTTTACTGTTGTTTTTATTTCTTTACCTACCTATTGTTTACCTTTGATACATTTAACTCGATTTGATTTGAATCACACAGACCCACAAACAAACCATTTGAAAACAAATCAAACTTTGATGAACTCCCATATCTGTTAGGTGACATACTGCAAGCACAGCAGCAGGTAATACTGAGAGAGAGGCTGAGCTGTAGTGTGGGTCTAGGTCTGTCAATCAAACTGCTTTTACACACGCTCATCATTCCCATCTGAAAACACTGCTGCTCTTTCTTGTTGTTTTGGCAGCCGCTCCAACCTCAGATAATGTAGAACAAAGAGGTCCTCATCCCAGACACTGGGCACCATGCTGCCTTTATTGCTCTCTTGGCTGCTTGGCTGGTGTGTGTGTGTGTGTATGTGTGTGTGTGTGTGTGTGTGTGTGTGTGTGTGTGTGTGTGTGTGTGTGTGTGTGTGTGTGTGTGTGTGTGTGTGTGTCTGTGTGTGTGTGTGTGTGTGTGTGTGTGTCTTGCCCTCTACCACTGTCCTCCTCGCCCCCCCCCCACCTCCCCTCAGGGAGAGGGAGAGAGGGAAGAAGGGGGGATAGGAACAGAGGGAGAGAGAACACTGAAAGGGTAGAAAGAGAAGAAGAGGGAAGTGGGTGAGGTAATTCATGTAACTTGGAAGGGGTCAGGGGCAATGTGTTGGAACTCGGAGGGGGTCAGGGATAGTAGGTTGGAACTCGGAGGGGGTCAGATGTATTGTGTGTTAACTTGGAGGGGGTCAGGGAAGGTGTGTTGGAATACGGAGGGGGTCAGAGTTGTGTGTTGGAACTTGGAGGGGGTCAGAGGAGGTGTTTTGGAACTTGGAGGGGGTCAGGGTTGGTGTGTTGGAACTTGGAGGGGGTCAGGGCTAGTGTGTTGGAACTTGGGGGGGTCAGAGGAGGTGTGTTGGAACTTGGAGGGGGTCAGGGGTAGTGTGTTAACTTGGAGGGGGTCAGGCAGAGTGTGTTGAAACACGGAGGGGGTCAGAATTGTGTGTTGGAACTTGGAGGGGGTCAGAGGAGGTGTGTTGGAACTTGGAGGGGGTCAGGGATAGTAGGTTGGAACTCGGAGGGGGTCAGATGTATTGTGTGTTAACTTGGAGGGGGTCAGGGAAGGTGTGTTGGAATACGGAGGGGGTCAGAGTTGTGTGTTGGAACTTGGAGGGGGTCAGAGGAGGTGTTTTGGAACTTGGAGGGGTCAGGGTTGGTGTGTTGGAACTTGGAGGGGGTCAGGGATAGTGTGTTGGAACTTGGGGGGGTTCAGAGGAGGTGTGTTGGAACTTGGAGGGGGTCAGGGGTAGTGTGTTAACTTGGAGGGGGTCAGGCAGAGTGTGTTGAAACACGGAGGGGGTCAGAGTTGTGTGTTGGAACTTGGAGGGGGTCAGAGGAGGTGTGTTGGAACTTGGAGGGGGTCAGGGTTGGTGTGTTGGAACTTGGAGGGGCTCAGGGGTAGTGTGTTGGAACTTGGAGGGGGTCAGGGGTATTGTGTTGGAACTTGGAGGGGGTCAGCGTTGGTGTGTTAACTTGGAGGGGGTCAGGAGTAGTGTGTTGGAACTTGGAGGGGGTCAGGGGTAGTGTGTTGGAACTTGGAGGCGTCAGAGCTAGTGTGTTGGAACTTGGAGGCATCAGAGGTAGTGTGTTGGAACTTGGAGGGGGTCAGGGATAGTGTGTTGGAACTTGGAGGGGGTCAGAAGAGGTGTGTTGGAATTTGGAGGGGGTCAAGGGTAGTGTGTTGGAACTTGGAGGGGGTCAGAGGAGGTGTGTTGGAACTTGGAGGGGTCAGGGTTGGTGTTTGGAACTTGGAGGGGGTCAGGGGTAGTGTATTGGAACTTGGAGGGGGTCAGGGATAGTGTGTTGGAACTTGGAGGGGGTCAGGGGTAGTGTGTTGGAACTTGGAGGGGGTCAGGGATAGTGTGTTGGAACTTGGAGGGGGTCAGGGTTGGCGTGTTAACTTGGAGTGGGTCAGGGTTAGTGTGTTGGAACTTGGAGGGGATCAGGGGTAGTGTGTTGGAACTTGAAGGCGTCAGAGGTAGTGTGTTGGAACTTGAAGGGGGTCAGGGGGAGTGTGTTGGAACTGGGAGGGGTTCAGGGGTGGCGTGTTAACTTGGAGGGGGTCAGGGAGAGTGTGTTGGAACACGGAGGGGGTCAGAGGAGGTGTGTTAACTTGGAGGGGTCAGGATGGGTGTGTTGGAACACGGAGGGGGTCAGGGGTAGTGTGTTGGAACTTGGAGGGGGTCAGGGAGAGTGTGTTGGAACTTGGAGGGGGTCAGAGAGAGTGTGTTGGAACTTGGAGGGGGTCAGGGGTAGTGTGTTGGAACACGGAGGGGGTCAGGGGTAGTGTGTTGGAACTTGGAGGGGGTCAGGGGTAGTGTGTTGGAACACGGAGGGGGTCAGGATTAGAGTGTTGGAACTTGGAAGGGGGTCAGGGGTAGTGTGAAGGAACACAGAGGGGGTCAGGATTAGAGTGTTGGAACTTGAAGGCGTCAGAGGTAGTGTGTTGTGTAACGGGTCATGTCAGTCACAACTGAACGTCTTTTGTTTAAAAGTCTGTCTGTCAATGTGGGAAGGCAGTGTTCATTTTACTCTGCAATACAATTGTCTGTATAGGACCAGGGTACACACCTAAACCCCTCCCTTCCCTCACACACTCTGTCCCTCAACTGACGCAGGTTGATGTTTATTACCAGGAGTCTTGTCCTGGAGGCAGAACTGGTTGATTTCTGCTAGATGGACCAGCTGCAAAGTCAAATTTGGCTATATTGTAAAAAGGCATGAAAACAAAAATGTGATTTTTGGTTTTAATTTCAGGTTTGTGTTAGACATTAGGGTTAGCAGTGTGGTTAGGGTTCAAATCAGAGTTTATGACCTTGTGGCTATGCCAGCTAGTGACCACGCTGAGTGTGTGTGTGTGTGTGTGTGTGTGTGTGTGTGTGTGTGTGTGTGTGTGCGTGTGTGTATGTGTGTATGTGTGTATGTGTGTGTGTGTGTGTGTGTGTGTGTGTGTGTGTGTGTGTGTGTGTGTGTGTGTGTGTGTGTGTGTGTGTGTGTGTGTGTGTGTGTGTGTGTGTGTGTGTGTGTGTGTGTTTTTGCATGACGGGTTGCTTTGTGGGCCTGTGGTCTTTGTGTGTGTCATGTGCCACGTTCCTTCTCTGAGTACTTGCGAGACACACACACACACATGCAGGTCAGTCTCAGCAGCACATGTGCTGTATTGATACAGGGCTGGTAACAGGGGTGTGGTTGGAGAGGTTTGGGATATACAGATATACATACGGTTTAAACAATGTAACAACCAGAACATGCAGTATGAACCCTCTATACACTGCTGGTTAAACTTCATGTCTGGACATGCTCCGTACCCTACGCAGAGGAAGGCAGAGTTACAATCTCAAGCCTGGAATATACTGACATTTGAAATAACAGACAGGACGTAAACATTTGAGAAACGCCACTAAGCAGAAATGTGTTAAAGTATGCTAACATTGTAATATATTCCAGGTCCATTTAGCTGCTAACGTGCTTCAGGGGTCTCCGTTAACTTTTACAACTGTCTGCATTACATAACGTCATTAGACTGATTTGCGTTGGGCTTAATAAGACATTGTTATGTCTGCAGGAACAGAAGATAACATTTTCAAATGTACACCTTTCTGGCTTGTGTTCCACCCCTGGACAGTGTGCATTATGGAAGGTTCTACTGACTTCTCAGTAGCTTCTTTGTCTTTTCTGACCCTTCAACCCGAGCTCCAGGTTTTGAGGTAATGGGACTTGTGGCTGTGTACACGTACTTGTGAGTGCCAGAAGTCCTCATAAGAATCGTAAACCAACTACAATTCAGAGAAGTGAGGACATTTAGCTATTTTAGGCTTAGTGGTTAGGATTACTGTTGGAATTAGGGTTATGGTTAGGATTTGGTTAAGGTTAGGGTTAGGTTCAATTGTTGGTTCCCAAAAAGTTCTCACAAGTATAGTAATACATAGCTGTGTGTGTGTGAGTGTGAGTGTGAGTGTGAGTGTGAGTGTGTGTGTGTGTGTGTGTGTGGTGCACTGGGAGAACTTCTGCAAGGGTGTTGTAATTGACTTAGCCACACTTCTATGAGAGGGTTTTAATAAGTTAAGTGTTTTCATAACCAACTTGATAATAGCTTAGCCCCCCCCCCCACACACACTATTTTGATGGTAATAAAGGGATCCTACAGAGGATCTGAGAGGGTTCAGAACATTACAGCTGTCATACATCCTACAGAGGATCTGAGAGGGTTCAGAACATTACAGCTGTCATACATCCTACAGAGGATCTGAGAGGGTTCAGAACATTACAGCTGTCATACATCCTACAGAGGATCTGAGAGGGTTCAGAACATTACAGCTGTCATACATCCTACAGAGGATCTGAGAGGGTTCAGAACATTACAGCTGTCATACATCCTACAGAGGATCTGAGAGGGTTCAGAACATTACAGCTGTCATACATCCTACAGAGGATCTGAGAGGGTTCAGAACATTACAGCTGTCATACATCCTACAGAGGATCTGAGAGGGTTCAGAACATTACAGCTGTCATACATCCTACAGAGGATCTGAGAGTGTTCAGAACATTACAGCTGTCATACATCCTACAGAGGATCTGAGAGGGTTCAGAACATTAAGCTGTCATACATCCTACAGAGGATCTGAGAGGGTTCAGAACATTACAGCTGTCATACATCCTACAGAGGATCTGAGAGGGTTCAGAACATTACAGCTGTCATACATCCTACAGAGGATCTGAGAGGGTTCAGAACATTACAGCTGTCATACATCCTACAGAGGATCTGAGAGGGTTCAGAACATTACAGCTGTCATACATCCTACAGAGGATCTGAGAGGGTTCAGAACATTACAGCTGTCATACATCCTACAGAGGATCTGAGAGGGTTCAGAACATTACAGCTGTCATACATCCTACAGAGGATCTGAGAGGGTTCAGAACATTACAGCTGTCATACATCCTACAGAGGATCTGAGAGGGTCATACATCAGGAACATTACAGCTGTCATACATCCTACAGAGGATCTGAGAGGGTTCAGAACATTACAGCTGTCATACATCCTACAGAGGATCTGAGAGGGTTCAGAACATTACAGCTGTCATACATCCTACAGAGGATCTGAGAGGGTTCAGAACATTACAGCTGTCATACATCCTACAGAGGATCTGAGAGGGTTCAGAACATTACAGCTGTCATACATCCTACAGAGGATCTGAGAGGGTTCAGAACATTACAGCTGTCATACATCCTACAGAGGATCTGAGAGGGTTCAGAACATTACAGCTGTCATACATCCTACAGAGGATCTGAGAGGGTTCAGAACATTACAGCTGTCATACATCCTACAGAGGAACTGAGAGGGTTCAGAGTAGTACTATATTGGTGGTAGTTGTAGGAGTAATTACTACTTGCACTCTTAGAAAAAAAGGGTTCCAAAAGGGTTCTTTGGCTGTCCCTATTTTGGTTCCAGGTAGAACCCTTTTTTGGTTCCATGTAGAACCCTCTGTGGAAAGGGCTCTACCTGGACCCCAAAAGGGTTCTTTGGCTGTCCCTATTTTGGTTCCAGGTAGAACCCTTTTTTGGTTCCATGTAGAACCCTCTGTGGAAAGGGCTCTACCTGGACCCCAAAAGGGTTCTTTGGCTGTCCCTATTTTGGTTCCAGGTAGAACCCTTTTTTGGTTCCATGTAGAACCCTCTGTGGAAAGGGCTCTACCTGGACCCCAAAAGGGTTCTTCAAAGGTTTCTCCTATGGGGACAGCCCAAAAACCCTCTAGGTTGTAGAGAGCAGCATTTGTTCTGAGTGAATACATGTACTGGTAGTAGAGGTAATAGCACTAATAATACTGTACTTATATAGTGTATTGAAAACATGTATCTGGTCATACTATATATCAGATGGGTTTGAAGGAGGTGCTACTCTATGGAAGGTGTTATCCAGATCAGTTCTACTGTCCTTCACTCACTAGCAACCCCTAGGACCAGAGGAGCTGGTTTGTTTATGTGTGTGTGTCACAGAG